>NW_026557987.1:8628565-8717452 GCF_026930045.1 Uloborus diversus | reverse complement strand
TGTTGTCACTGCTTTCTCTTTCTTTGCCTTGAATTCAGTTTCGATGGACATTCCCAAACCCTTTGCTGTAGATTTTCTTTCGGCTTTTTCAATGTTTTTTCTTTTTCTTTTTTCTTTTTAGCTACTGTTTCTTTCAAAGCTGCCTTCATTGGGGTTCCCGTTAAAATTGAAGAGTGGCCTTTTCTTCTTGAACTTTCCTCTACTCTTTTTTTTAGCTACTGTTTCTTTCAAAGCTGCCTTCATTGGGGCTCCCGTTAAAATTGAAGAGTGGCCTTTTCTTCTAGAACTTTACTCTACTCTTTTTTTAGCTACTGTTTCTTTCAAAGCTGCCTTCATTGGGGTTCCCGTTAAAATTGAAGAGTGGCCTTTTCTTCTAGAACTTTCCTCTATTCTTTTTTTTTTAGCTACTGTTTCTTTCAAAGCTGCCTTCATTGAGGTTCCCGTTAAAATTGAAGAGTGGCCTTTTCTTCTAGAACTTTCCTCTACCCTTTCTGTAGCCAATTTTAGAACTGGTGAAGGCTTTTCTGGATGAGCAAGATGCTACATCCAGTAGCTCACCTCCAGACGTATTGCCGGCATTTACAAGATTATTTTCCTCATCAGTTTCTTCTGTGAAGACGAACTTCTGTTAATTATTTCTGTTTTTACTAAGCGCAGTTTACAAGAGCGCATTTTCGTTCCTTTAAAAAAAAAATGCTTTTGACCTCTACAGTGGAAATATGCTTCCGGGGTTACTGCCCCCACCTTGGCCCCCGATCCAAGAAGATGGAAGAAATGTCGATTCAAAGACATCAAAACAAACGGAAGTGATCAATATTGTTGATTAAAATGTAGGCTAAAATATCTAGTTAAAAGATATTTATAGCGCAGTCATTGTAGCATATAAAGGTACACATCAGCTTACGTAGGCTAAAATATCTAGTTAAAGGTTATTCATAGCAAATGCAGCCATTGTAGCATATAAAGGTACACATCAGCTTACGTAGGCTAAGATATCTAGTTAAAGGCTATTCATAGAAAATGCAGCCATTGTAGCATATAAAGGTACACATCAGCTTATGTAGGCTAAGATATCTAGTTAAAGGTGATTCACAGCATATGCAGTCATTGCAGCATCTAAAGGTACACATCAGCTTATGTAGGCTAAAATATCTAATTAAAGGTTACTCATAGCAAATGTAGCTATTGTTGTATCTAAAGGTACACATCAGCTTATGTAGGTTGAGGTTGACATCAGCTTATGTAGGCTAAAATATCTAGTTGAGGGTTATTCATAGCAAATGCAGCCATTGTAGCATCTAAAGGTGCACATCAGCTTATTCAAAATGGGAAAATAAGATCGAACTTTTTCAAAACAACGTTCGTCACCGTAAGAACGAAACAACGCACGCATTGGCTGCCGTCAACTCGGGGCATTGGTTTGTAGCTTATTTCGCTACAGGTCAGGAGCTGTCAGGCCGGCTAACCGGTTTCCTTGACTTAAATATCAGGAGTGGCGGCAATCCCCCGGTCTACCCTACCCTTTGAAATTATTACTTTTTAAATGAAATATGTAAAAGGGATAAAAGTCAACCTTTGACCGTCACGTGCGGGACAAAGGTTGACTTTTTTCGGAGAATGGCCCCTTTAATGTAGATGTGTTGTGTAACTATCTTTGTTCTGATTGCTGGATTGTTTCTCTTGGAAAATTATTTGCATATGCAGTAGGCGCCGCTTAGTATGATCACGGTTAATGTTATCATTCTCTTAATGTTATCAGAATCACGAAGTCCGGAACACTTCTACGTTAACACGCGTTAAAAAAAGTCGGATATTGTAATCAGTGTCTTCGTTTATTGTTATCACTTTTTCATAAACTTTCAATTTTATTCCCGTTTTTGTTCCTCAATTAATAGAAATACATAGGCAAACACTGAGGAGACTCACTTTCTGTGTAGCATTTTGTGGTTTTCAATAGCAGTTCAAAATTTTTCTAGAAATGAAGCTACAGAAATTTCGCTCCCAGTAACCACAGACTCCCCCTAAGAAACCTTTCTTTTGCACCTAAAAAAATTCAGTCGCTGGACATGTTGCGGGCATTGATGTAGGACCTCCATTGTTGCCATTACTTTGTAAACTATTAAAGAATTGTGTCGAGATTGAAAGCAAAGAGAAGTTAAATTAAAATTTAAACAACATGCAAAATCATGCTGGAAAAGATAGAAAAGCAGAATGTGCTTTGAAACTGGTTTACGAAGGTCATGGAAAACGGTCATATATTACTTCACCTATTACTATGTGATTAAAAATTGCATAATTTAGCTTTGACTTTTTATAATTCAGATATTTCCATTCTGTTAATTTAATAATTTATGATTTGAAAGTGCGTTCAGTTGAGTCACTGTGATTTTAATTTGAGGTTGCCAAAATAAATGCACCTTAATTGGAAAAAAATAATTATTTTGTGTCTCCTGGATTCTTTTCGGTTATTGCTATCAGTCGGTTATTGTTATCAAATTGTATTTGTCCCAAAGTGATCACATTAAGCGGCGCCTACTGTGTTTCGTAGAAGGTACCTCTTCCTGCAAGCCATGGAAGTGAAGTGACTAAGAATCCATCTTTCTCCATCCTTGCTTACGCTGAAAAGAAGTTCCCTGTAACTAAGAAACACGTGTATGCAATATACTTTCAAGAATGCATATTTCTTTTATGTATTTCAGAGCAGTGCATTGTTAAGGAACCGTTAGCTGATTTTTCTCCCCAAAAATATCGCTGAGTCGATGTTTCTTTTCATCGAAAGATGTTGTTCAAGTGAGGTGTAGTTGTTCAAGAACACGATCATTGACTCTCGATTAACCGGTATCGGACTGTCCGAGAAGTGGATTATCCGCGACGACCCAAAACTGTCCAGAATAAGAGGAAGATGCAGAAAAAATGACTTTAAAAGATTTGCTGGGTTCAATTCGTCGTAAGGCGAAAACAAATATCTACAATTTTATTTATCGCAAAACAATTAGGCAAATTTAGCCGCCTTTATGTTATAGTTAATCTCAGTGGTTGGAAGTAGCGACGCTACTGTAGTAGCTACATTTTTGAGTAGTTTGTAGTGTAGCGCACTACTTTTTAAAAAACGTAGTGTAGTGAGTAGTTAACTACAAAAAAAATAGTAGTTTGTAGCGATTCAAGAGACAAAAATATTGGAGGAAGTCGATTCATTTTATGAAAATATTAGTGGAAAAATATTTTTTGCATTTGGGGAATTTTGGTAGAAAACATCGCTTTTTGGGGAAAAGTTGGAAGGGAATTGGAGAAATCTGGATTTGACCATCTGGCAACACTGTGGCCTAGCATAAAAGTACTGTTTTACACTTTCAGGTACAAGTCGGCACGGGTTGCCCTTGTTTAAATTATATGAAACTTTTTTTCACGATTGTTTTGACACAAGAGGAAAAATACAATAGTAAATGCGACTTGAAAAATTGACTTTCATTTTTTGAGGGACAACCTAATGTGCATGCTTTTTATTTGCTTATTTTTTGGAAAGTAGCGAAGTAGCGCCTACATTTCAAAAGTAGTTTGTAGTTACTACATTTTGAAAAAAGTAGTTGTAGCTGTAGTTAACCACATTTGTAACAAAGTGGTTGTAGTTGTAGTTCGCTACCAAAAAAAAATGTAGTTTTTCCAACCACTGGTTAATCTAGTTGAACTTATAAAACTTATCATTAAAAAAAAATGTGTAAAGGGGCATTCATTAATTACATAAGGATGATTTTGGCCACTTTTGACCCCTTTCCCCATGTAAGGGTAAATAGGACTTCCCCCCCCCCCCCGTGCTATTCTTACGTAAGATTCCATTTCGTTTTCCAAAATAATAAAGTAGCGAATCTTGTATCACTGGAATCGTTATTGAATTCACTATTATTAAATTAAACCTTATTCAATAAGGTTTAATTTAATAATAGTAATAATAGTACAATTAGTTATTGCATCAAGAAATATTTACTAAAAAGTTGGAATAGACTAAGTGTTTTTTCGAAATTTTTTTTTTGTATATATGATGCGATACTAATTAAAAATAAAATATGCCATACATAGTGCGATTTTTTATTTATTTTGCACCATTCTTTTTAAAACAGATAAAAACAGCTCATCCTAATAAGTTTTTTTTTTATCTTCCAGACGCAAATGAAATAGGATCCTCGCCAAACCACTTGACGGCGCGATTTCTAATGTAAAATATTACGTAAGAATGGGTTTCGACCCCCCTCCCCCCCAAAGTAAGGATAAGTAGAGATTTTTCCAAACCCCCCCCCCCCCCCCCCCCCCCCACCTCTCAGGACCCTTACGTATTAATTAAAGTGCTATTGTACAGTTGATCCTCGTTTATACGTCTCTCTTTTGCATTTATAGGTCACTTTCATAAAAGCCAGTTTAATTCTTATCCTGTTCATAACATCTTGGTTTCTAGGTCGTTTTTCCCTTCCTAGAGTACGGAAATTTTCTGCTTTTAGAGGAGAGAGAGAGAGCAGGTTAGGGAAAATGACACTTCCTTCCTTAAAGACGTAATAACTGTAAGGATAACATTTGGGCTTAGTATGTTTCTCGAAACTCGAGTGATCGAGCTGATTTGTGTATCACATGACTTCCCTTTTGCGCCAATTTAATGATAATAGCGCCATGGAGTAAGCAGGGAAACACCAAATATTTTCACCCCTAATTTCTTGCGAACTGAAGTGAAAAAACGTTTTACACTGATTTATTTCCCCATTATTGGCAATTTTAATGTGATTCAGTGGTTAACCCTTTCAATATCACCAACATTGGCCGAATTAAAACCAGATTTAAAAATTAAAAAAAAAAAAAAATCATAAAAGTTGGCGACAAAACTTGGCGACCAAAAGACTGGCGATAGATCGATAAGTGTTCGACAAATTATGACACCACTTGAGTTTACATCGAAATTGACGATGATTTCCCCCCAAAAAGGGGCAAAAGAACCCCGTGGGAACATCCGAGGTGCTAAAAGGGAAGGTGCACAACTAGGCCCCACTAGGAGTCTACGTACCCAATTTCAACTTTCTAGGACATACCGATTTTGAGTTATGCGAGATACATACGCACATACATACGTACATACGGCCGTCACGAGAAAATTCGTTGTAATTAACTCGTGGGTCATTAAAATGGATATTTCGGGTGTCTGTAGGTTCCTAGGCATATATCCACGTGTGGTCGGGTCGAAAAAAAACTCAACATTCATTCGGGGGTGAGCAAAATGAAAATTAAGGCTGATTTTTGAGCGAATACAATACTTCCGTTTTTGTAAAAGGAAGTAAAAATCGACCTTCATTTCCATTTTGCTCACCCCCGAATGAATGTTGAGTTTTTTTTCGACCCGACCACACGTGGATATATGCCTAGGAACCTACAGACACCCGAAATATCCATTTTGACGACCCACGAGTTAATTACAACGAATTTTCTCGTGACGTCTGTACGTACGTGTGTATGTGCGTATGTATGTCGCATAACTGATGAACGGCATGTCCTAGAAAGTTGAAATTTGGTACGTAGACTCCTAGCGGGGTCCAGTTGTGCACCCCCCCCCCCTTTTGGTTGCATTCGGGTGTTTCTTCAGGGGTCTTTTGCCCCTTTTTGGGGTTAAATCATTGTTAATTTCGATGCAAGCTGAAGTGGTGTTATAATTTGGCGGACGCTTGGCGATAGATCGCCAGTCTTTTGGTCGCCAAGTTTTGTCGCCAACTTGGTGACAAATTTGGCAATTTTTTTCTTCAATCTGGTTTCAATTTGTCCACTGTTGGTGATATTTAGAGAGTAAACTATTGAATCACATTAAAATTGCCAATAATGGTAAAATGACATTAATTGGAGCAAAAGGAAGTCATGTGATGCACACATCAGCTCGTTTATATCTAGAGCATTATTAAGGGGTCTAAGGACCCTTAACGTTCAAAATGTTCGATTTTCTGAAAAAAAATATATGTTATGACGAATTTAATTCTAAACAATTTGGTGCCTTATTTATTACCATACGGCAAAAAACTTTCAAAGTTATCGAAAAAATGCGTATACTTTCCCCATAGAGATTTATGTTAACAGCAGCTGTTGAATCCTCTTTTTCTCAGGTTGCATTTACTCAGGTTTCTCGTTTTGCGCGCATGATATCTCAGAAAGTTTCTTATTTATTTCCTTAAAACTTTTTGTGCATGCTAGTCTGGTTTATTTTAATGATCTGAAACTAAATTTTTTTATTTTTTTTAAAATTATTTAATTTATTTTTGAAATTTTATAAGTTAATATCAAAATTTTCCAAAATTTTGGGGAAAATATTTTTTTATTTTAATATTAACTTTTATTTTTAGTTAAAATTTAGGTTCAGATCATAAAAATAAACCAGACAAACATGCATGAAAAGTTTTACGGAAATATATTAGAAACTTTCTAAGATATCATGCGCGCAAAACGAGAAACCGGCACTTGAAAAAAAGAGGCTTAAACAACTGCTGTAAACATAAATCTCTATGGGGAAAGTTTACGCATTTTCACGATAACTTGAAAATTTTTTTACGTATGGTAATAAATAAGGTATCAAATGGTTCAGAATTAAGTTATGCATAACATATATTTTTTCCAGAAAATTCAAAATTTTGAAGGTTAAGTGTCCTTAGAACCCTTAAATTCAAATGAACATGAAACACCAACTGACCTCGTCGTAACTGTTCATAACTTTCCACCACTGCCGTCACTGAGAAAAATGAAGTTTTCAAAAATGAGTACATTCAAGCTTTCAAATTTTCTTGAAACCTTTTGTTTCAAATATGAGTACCCATGTTTTCAGATTGTGTGCTGAATTACTTCATCCTCAAAAATGAGTACATAATAATCAGTTTTAAAGTTATTATACGTTCTAAAATGAGCACAAATACCTCAAAAATGAGCACACGTATTGATCTGAGTATTTGAATGTTTCAAATTTGAATGCCTCGTAGTCGGAGTCATTTTGACTCGCGATATGTTCAAATTTGAGTACTTTTTCGTCATTTTTGAAATTGTTGTTTTTAGAGTGTTGTAAATGCCAACTGGCTCATAAAATTCACCCTGATAACACTACCTGCAACGTATTCATGGGTCGGAGCAACATCCGTTTTAGCCGCCCAAAAGCAAAATATTAGTTAAATTCAAACTTATGACTGTTTGTTACTGGACCCTTGTCTGTTAGTGGTGACCTTAACCTATATTTAAATTAAAAAAAAAACATTACTAAGATAAAACGTGTATAAACAAAAAGTGCCGCTTCAATTACAGTAGACCCTCGTTCTACGCGGGGATACCGCGTCAATTGAGACCTAATACTGGTGTCAAAATATGGGTTTGCTTCCGTAGATAACAAAATACTTTATTCTTGTGATGAATGACTAATTGTATAATAAGTTTGTGTACTTATATCGACTTTTATGCACAACATGCATAAAGAAAACATAAACTAATTTCGTGTTCTGTCGTTCATAAAGAGGAGCTGGCCGTGATAGTCTTTCGGCAGTCATTAAGAATTTTTCTCTGTCATTCTTTGCAGAGCATGAACGCATCCATGACCGCTTGCGTCATTCCCATGATGGAATCTTCCTTCACTAACAAATCAGAAAGACCATTTCCATTGTCTAGGAATGGCTCAACATGTTCAATGTGAACGTTTTTGGTTGTGCGTCACCGACGTCGGTGTCCTCGTTGGCATTGGCCTCCTTTGTCACTCCTAAAAGCGCTTCTTCCACTGAGTTCTGAACGGTGTGAGTTTAATAACTTTACTTTTGGAACCCATCGCATAAAATGTTTCGCTCCAGCCCCTTTAACGACGCATAAAAGAGGATTTACTGTACAATTTATATCAGTATCAAAATGTTGCATAAATTGCAGCATCCGTGCGAAGCATTTCTCAACCTTGAATCATCGAGAGTCCACTGTAACAGTACAGGAGAAGAGATGAAGGGGAGGGGACATAGGTCTGAAAAAAAGGGGGGGGGGTATACTAGTAGAAGCTATTTATGCGGACCTTAAAACCTATTTCAATGTTCAAGAAATCCAACACTATTGGCAGTTAATTTGGCTTTTCCTTCGCAACACTACAAAATGCTTAGTAGTCTGTTCAGATACCAGGGGTCTTCAACCAACGGCCCGCGGAAAACTTGCAAACTGGAAAGTAAGTTTGCATCTTGTAACGTATTTCTTTTTAAGCATTATTAAAGAAAACTAAGCTAAGAAAATCTCAAAAACTCGACTGAGCGCCTTATAAAGAGGGGGGGGGGTAGTGCTGACTAGATCATCTGAACGGAGATAAAGTTGTATTATTGGCCCGCCTAGTCTCCAAAAATATACAATGTGGCCCTTGAGCAAAAAAGTTGGAGACCCCTGGTTTATGGACATTGTCTTGTATCCTAATTTTTTTATATAAATGACTGTTGTTAGAGAGTATTTTTTGTTGGTTTTGTTCATCCATCGTATTTTACGCATCGTTGATGTTATGTTATTATATTTTCATCGCTTGTATGTCATTCATAAATAAATTCATCCAATTCACCATTGACTGCTCCATGCTACGAACTGTCCTCCTCCAACGGCTGTCGGGATCGAATCGGGCACTGAGCACAGCAAAAAATAATTAAATAAATGTGCCTTTCCCTTAAATCCTCTTATAAAGGGTGTCCCAAAATTAACGCAAGATTTGAATTTGCCACCATTTTTTCCATAAATTGTGGGCAGCCATGAAAAAAGAACAATTTGAGAGTTGAGAGTTTAGGGTTAGTAAAATGTACCCTACAGCTAGAGAGAGTGAAACATTTCAATGACTGCATGAGGCATTTCCTGGTCATTTCGGTCATCAGAATTGGCACCCTAGATCGTGTGATTTAACATTTTTAAATTTCTTCTAATGGGGTTATTTGAATTCAAAGGTCTGTGTCGACAAGCCCACAACCACCCGTGCATTACCGTATTGCGATACCAATAACAGTCACTGCTTGACCAGCCTCCACTTTCATTGTTTTTGAAACAATTGTTCAATAATGAAAGCGCTTTGTTGTATCGTATAACGCTCCATTTTTGATGACCCTAAACTCTCAACTGTCAAATGGTTCTTTTTTCGGGGTTGCCAACCATTTATTGCCAAAATGGCGGCAAATTCAAACCTTGCGTTAATTTTGGGGCACCCTTTATATAATAGCCAATGATCGAGTAACGCGCGTGTTTCAACAATGAAACCCGCGCCACGGCATGATCATTTGATCATGTGTTTTGGTAATGTTTGACATGCTGGGAGAGGCTTTATTGTGACAAGGCTGAACTCGATCCGGTAACTTAACTGTTTTACTGGCAAGACTCATTTCAAGGGAACGAAGAAACGAAAACAATGAACGCAACCTACTTTTCACTCCAGAGTCCCCCGTACCTACCACTATTTGTGGCTTAACCAGTTGGATGAGACCCTGAAGACAGCTTTGATTTTCTGAACCAGACCAGAAACCGAGCAATCCCTGGTCCAGAACCCCCAGAGGTATCGTTTCACTTGAAGGACTTTGTGACCACGAACATATTTAACGTCCCCCAGTCACCATTAATGAGGATGGTGGATCTTCGATCCGGCGAGAATCGTACCCGGGCCCCTCCGGTCACAAGTCCGACGCCTTACCGATCAGGCCACCACGGCGCTGAACATTGGAGTTGAGGGTTCATCCACTGGAGTGAGGGTTACCATTTCAACGAACAAAATATCACCCAACAGGCGATGGCTTCGCCCAAATGGTGAAACAATTTTCGCCCGTTACGGGCGATTTCCTAAGGAAGAGGGAAAACTGAAAATTTGTCGGCCTATCTCGAGTCCGAAACACTCACCAGGATTTTTTTCCTGCTAGCCCGCCCGAAAAAAAGAGATTTTTTTGGACGGGCAATTCATAGATTAATTAAAGTCATTATAACAATGATAAAAACGCATGAACAGCAGTTCCACGTAACGAAAAAGCTTGTGGATGAAAAGACATTCAACTGCCTGAAGTTCTGACTGCTATTAGCGCCGTTTTGACACTCTTAGAATGTTTTCAGCGTCTCTCAAAGCTAATCGGCCCATTTTTTCTTTTGCCTGCGCAGGTGTAAGCCGTGCTTGTAGCACTTGTCTGGGAGTCCACAGGGGTGGATCTAGAGCCTTGTGATTGTAGGAATTTTTTTAAGAAAAAAATATATTAGTAGAAGATAACAAAATTGAACACATGTGTTTTACTGAAAAAGAAGTTAATTGGGAGATAAATTATATCCTTATCCTCAAAACAAAACTTTTATTTCCAAAATTTTTCTCCATCTTTTACATCATTTCTTGATTCCAATTACAGACACTTGGACGATCTCTAAATGCTGCTGTTCTCAGAGTATACCTATTGTTCACAAGACCAAAGAGAGCCTAAATTTTCGTTTTTATGGCTTAAATTTCGAAACTACGAAGAGAACCCCTTTTCCCATGCCCTTTCACAAGTGCCTTGATATGTAGCAAAAAATTGCATTTTAAGTCTTTTAAATGGAAAAAATATCAACGGAAACTAGCTTATCCAGCCCTTATCACTTAACTTGCTTAAAAGCAACTTAAATGAAATTTTTTGGGACTTCAATTACAAACGATTTTTGATAGGACCCCCTCCCTCCCTAGTTTATATTGTGATGATAGCTTGAAAAGGAGGTTTTTGGAGGAGCTCACGCATCTTCCATCCCTTTCAATATATGTATACATATAGTTAAAAATCGAATTTTTAGAGTCTCAAAAACAAAATATTTCCAGGAAGGAAGGATTCTAAGCACCTTCACACTTCCATTAATGTAAGCAAACATTACCTAAAGGTGCTTTTTTAGGCTGGACGGCTGAAGAGCTAGAAGAGCACCCCTCCTTACCTAAAGGTGCTTTTTTAGGCTGGACGGCTGAAGAGCTAGAAGAGCACCCCTCCTCTTCTAACTTCTCAATGTATAATGACAGAATATTTTGGTTTCTAAGCTTTATTTTTCCAAAAGTATTTTGGGGGCAGCGTCCGAAACCTGACCTTTCACCGTGCATCATAAAAAATTGACAAAATGCGTTTTTAATTTCCTTATTTTCAAAAATTTCTCGGAAATTTAAATTTTGAAACTTTTTTGAGGAATATTCCTAAATCCACCCACTCACCTAATGTCTCGATACCCCGAAAGTTGAGTTTTAAAACTTCATTTTAATAAAATTTCTGGGGAGTTCGGAGTTTTTTTCAAAAATTTCGGATGGCCCCTCCCAGAACAATCGGTTGGATCAGCCACTGGGTCCAGGCCAGTTCGGCCCAAATAATAATTAGACTGAAACTGGGACAGATGTCGGATAGTTTACGGAAATATACTCGGATCTATCCACTTGTGATGAATGTCAATTAAAAAAAGCACCAGCAGTCGGTCATTTAAGAGCTTGATTGTTGATTTTTGTTACCCTATAAATTCAGCAATTAATACGATAACAAAACTTTAGGATATACTTTTCTGATCGTGATTCACTTTCTTGTTTCAGCTATAAAACTGTTTTTATTTTAAAGGAAAAAAAAAAGAGAAATTAATTTGAATTTTGACATCTTGAATTCAAATTATGTTTTTCGCAATCACGAGTGTGTGTATGTAGGCGTGTGTGTTTGTGTGTAGGGGGTATGTGTATGTGCGTGTGTAGGCATGTGTGTTTGTGTCTGGCAAAAGTGTGTGGATAGTTGTGTATATGAATGTGTGTGTGTGTGGGGGGGGGGGTATGTGTATGTGTGTGTATTCATATGTGTTTGTGTCTGTGTGCAGGCATGAATGTGTGGGTAGTTGTGTGTATGTGTGTTTGTGTGTGAGGGGTTTGTGTGTAGGGGGTATGTGTATGTGCGTGTGTAGGCATGTGTGTTTGTGTCTGGCAAAAGTGTGTGGATAGTTGTGTATATGAATGTGTGTGTGGGGGGGGGATGTGTGTGTATTCATATGTGTTTGTGTCTGTGTGCAGGCATGAATGTGTGGGTAGTTGTGTGTATGTGTGTTTGTGTGTGTGTGTGGGTACGTGTGTGTGTAGTTGTGTATGTGTTTGTGTGTGTGCGTACGTGTGTGTGTGTGTGCGTACGTGTGTGTATAGTTGTGTATGTATGCGCGTACGTGTGTAATTGTGTATGTATGCGTGTGTGTGTAGGACATTGATGCAACTTGGAGACGGCTTTCGCTAGAGGAGCAGCATCGTCAGGAGCCGGTCGACGGTGATGCTGCGGAGGGTGGCGGTGGAAAATAAAATGATAGGACATCAAAACAGTCAAGTGAGAACAATAAGCAATCGTGATTCCTCAAAAAAAAAAGGAAAAAAAAAAGCTATAGTTAATTCGAAGATAAAGCTCCATTTGTCGACCTTTGAAACCCATTGCTCGGCCTTGTGTGCATTCAATAGTCGGACATATTATTTTCACATGGCCGCCGAGAGCCAAGGTGGGCACTTTGTCAGCTTGGTTGCCGGGTTCCCCAACCCCCGTAAAACTTGTCAAATTTATACTACTCCGACTCCGAACCGGGCACTCTCAAGGGGCTGACCTCTCGTTTCCGACTAGGCTGACATGGTCTCTCGTCGGCCCTGCATTTTCATTAACTTTATGGGATATGAGAATTCAACCAAACTTTAATGTTGTAACATTTACAGCGCAGCATTATATTTACAATATTAATTACTCTAGTAATTAAGAAAGAATTCTGCATTCTTGATGTCTTCGTAACGCTTAATCTTTGCAGTGTTTTTCAAGCTGCAAACCAGTTTTTTGCCTACTTTCCCAGTAAAAGTCAGAAAAAGAAGAAAAAAGCATGAAAGAATAAGGCTTAATGCATCTTTAAAATATCGCGAAAACAAAAAAAAGTCAAAAATAAATAAAATAAATAAATAAATATCGAAAAATTAAAAATTGGAAAGTAGGGTATTGAGATGAGAAAAAATGTCTGTCGGTCTGTCCTCCCCCCCCCCCCTCCTAATGACTTTTGAATGAATAGTCCGATTCGAACAAACTTTTTTTTTGTTCGAAAGATCTCGGCGAGGACACCTCATTCCCATATTTCACTTTTTATTTGAACTATTTTTTGTTCAATTTTGAACCGTTCAAAAAGCTTAACATGAGCGCCTACGTGGAAATTCAAGGCAATTCCGAACTGTGAGGCAAATTTGCTTCAAACAAACTTTGTAGGAAAAAGCGTTTGATGAAAAACTTGTATATAAAATATCTTTTTGATTTGAACAATTTTCCGTTCAATTTGGAACAGTTACCATCCCTTACCATTAGCGCCTACGGGGAAACTGAAAGTCAATGTAGATTCCGTACTTGGAGGCGGATTTACTTCAAACAAATTTTGTTGGAAACAGCTCTTGACGCCAAACTCCAGACTCCGACTCCGACAATTTAGGGGCACCTGACTCCGAATCCGACTACTGTGCCCGATAATTAATCGGACTCCGACTCCCCGACTTCGACTCTGACTTCGTAGCTTTGGCAAAAATTTATACACGGAGGATAAATGACTGACTCCGATTCTCGGATATTCGACTCCGACGCCTTTATCTCAAAATGAGATTGACTCCGACTCCGCAGCTATGGTTTTCACTGTGAAATAATTATTGTTGATATAACTTGTTTTTATTTTCACGATAAAGTTTTAATTTAAGTACTCAGTTTTCGGCGAATAAACTCGAAGTCATTTATGTTACTACATAAAGAAATGCGCAGATGATTTTTTTTTTTTTTTGACAATGAAAAGTATTTTTTAAATGACATTTATTGTTTTTAGTTATTTTGGTAAGTGCATTAATTCATTTAAAAAATTATTTTTGGCAACAGGAGAAAAGAAATGATTTTTTTTTTTTTGATATGATGTATTTATTTTAATGAGCTTATTAATTTTAATTATTATTTTTTCGTTTTGAAAGCTGTTGAAGATTTTTTTTTTAAATGGTAAAAAGTGTATTAGCTGCTTTGTTTAAAAGGTGCTGCTATTTTATTTGTTCGGTTTTTTTTTTTTTTTTTTTTTTTTTTTTAAATAGATAAGTGAGGAATATTTTATTCCTAGAAATTGGCTTAAAAGATTAAAAAAATATGTTTGAAACAATTTGCGATTTAGGCTATTTTTGAGAATATTGATCAGGCACTAGAAAGTTGTATGGGTATACGGGAAAGTAGGCTCGTATAGTTCTAGACAGAACTTCTTGTTGGATATGCATCCCATGCAGTACATTTTGCTGGAAAATATACATTGCAGAGTCTGGAATTATGTGAATCGCGAACTGCAATTCTACTTGAATAATCACAAATACTTCGCAAAACAACTTTGGTAAAAATTTACTCAACTAAAACCATAAAACACTTACAGAAACTTAAAAGCATGCCATCCTGGCACTCCATTACAAATTGCACTTACCCCCGTTGGCATGGGGTCGTGGTAGCCCGATCGGTAGAGTGTCGGATTCGGGGTCGGAGGGTCCCGACTTCAAACCTCGATGGTCAAAGACCCACCGTCGTCATTAAAGGGGACTGGGCGACGTTAAATAGGCTTGTGGTCTCCATGTCCTCCAAGCGAAACGATACCTATTAGCTAATGGACTATTCCTATTCCTATTCAGAGTCACAACTGACTACAACTGTATTTATGTCGAGGACTGCATACTAAGTGCCTTGCCTCCATTATTTTATATACCGATAGATGGCAGCACCATCACCGGATCGAACAGTTAATGAGAATTTTGAACTAGTCCAGGAGCTAATAGCTACCTAGTACTAGCACCCCCAGAGGTATCGTTTCACTTGGAGGACATTGAGACCACGAGCCTATTTAACGTCGCCCAGTCCCCTTTAATGACGACGGTGGGTCTTCGACCATTGAGGTTCGAACCCAAGGCCCTCCGGCTCCGAATCCGACACTCTACCGATCGGGCTACCACGGCCCCCTCCTGGACTAGTTCTAAATTCACATTAACTGTTAGATCCGGTGATGGTGCTGCCATCTATCGGTATAAAAAAATAATGGAGGCAAAGCACTTAGTATGCAGTCCTCGACATAAATACAGTTGTAGTCAGTTGTAACTCGGAATAGGAATAGAATCTTCTAAATTACTTGCTAGAATTACATCACATACTGCGAAAGTAGAAATGTTAAGACGCGGTTTAAACCACCTTTTTTGGTTGGGGAGTGGGGGGGGGGGAGAAATTTGTGAACTTCCAAAAAATCAGAATTTTTATTCTTTCCTCCCTCCACCCATTGGCAGAAAAAGGTTCTGCATTTACTGCTTATTCAATGAGTTACCGCCCTACAGCCTGGGCTAATGCAGAAATACATGAAATACACCGCCAGCTTAGTCAATTCCAGCCGAGGACTGCAGTTTCGTGCTTATTAGCACTCATCAGCCCGGTATAATATATATGCCGGGCATATGTACATATATGCAGGGCTACACTATCACTCATACCACTGGGGCTACTAGCTGGGCCACACTAGCCACTCTTAGCACTCATTACCCACATATGCCGGGCTGATGAGTGCTAATAAGCACGAAACAAAAGTCCTCGGCTGGAATTGACTGAGCTGGCGGTGTATTTCATGTATTTACTGCTTATGTTAACATAAAAACTGTATAAAAGAGTTGATTGAATTCATGACCGATGAAACGCAATTTCATCACCTTTATGATTGACACCTGACTGGTAATTGTTCATTAAAACGAAGCTTCGACATATGGAACATTAAAATAAAATTGTAGTTTTGGAGAAAAAAAACTCATCTCAAAACAATGCAAGTAAAAACCCGTTTAACACTAAAATCATTCCCAATCAAAGTCACATCTAAACGCGGGCACCCATAAAGGGGGGAGGAGGGGGAGGGCAAGTGGGGCTTCGAGCCTTTTCTTCGACAGTAGCACTACATTGCTTTTAGTATTTTTTTTTCGGCAAAATACGAGGGCAAATCAAAAAGTCTTTGCTCCTATTTTTTATTTGCCAAAAAAAGATACAAACAGGTATTTAGAAACATTCGTAGCGTACTACGTACCTTACATATTCTTTCTCCACATAGTCACCAAAACAGTTCACACATTTGTCCTATCGCAGCACTAAATTAGAGATCCCCCTGCCGTAGACTTCTTCCGGCTGCATGTGCAATCACCGTCGGACCGCGTTCTTGACTTCTGTCCTGCCAGAAACTTCTTCGGTGGACCGAAATCGTAAAAATCACTAGGAGCAAGGTCTGGACTGCAGGTGCATTTCCCCATGAACTGCTATGGGCTTTTGTCGCTTGCTCCATAGAAAACGAATAACACTTCGCTGCTCATAAAATGTGGACGTCTGAAGAACAACCGTCATCTTAAATGACTGATAGCAGCTCCGCTCTTCCGAGCAAAAGGCAGATACGTCTGGTACGGTTCAAGGAATTGTCACTGCTGGGAATGTATATGTTCGCTTTGCATTATTCACAGTCGTATTTTGGCTTAAAACGAGCTGATGTTGTGCATCACATGACTTCTTTTTACTCCAATTTAATGTCATTTCTCCATTAATGGCAATTTTAATGTGATTCAATTGTTTACTCTCTGAATATCACCAACAATGGCCAACTTAAAACCAAATTTTAAAAAAAATCGCCAAATTTGTCGCCAAGTTTGCGGCAAAACTTAGCGACCAAAAGACTGGCGATGTATCGCCAAATGTCCGACAAATTATAACACCACTTGAGTTTACATCGATTACATACAATGATTACATACAATGATTTCCCCCCAAAAAGGGGCAAAAGCCCCCCTTAGGAACATCCGAATGCAACCAAAAGGGAAGGTGCACAACTAGGCCCCACTAGGAGTCTACATACCAAATTTCAACTTTCTAGGACATACCGTTTTTGAGTTATGTGAGATATATACACACATACGCACATACATACGTACATACGGACGTCACGAGAAAACTCGTTGTAATTAACTCGGGAGTCGTCAAAATGCATATTTCGGGTGTCTGTAGGTTCCTAGGCACATATCCACGTGTGGTCGGGTCGAAAAAGAAACTCAACATTCATTCGGAGGTGAGAAAAATGGAAATGAAGGTCGATTTTTGAGTGAAATTTTTTTTCGCGAATACAATACTTCCTTTTTTGGAAAAGGAGAAGTAAAAATAATAAGTAAAATGGTTAAATTAATTCATTGGGGAGAGGGCACGTGCCTCCTGACCCCCCCCCCCCTAAAAAAAATCCGCTATTTCGTTTACTATTATCCCCATACCGAAAATTTCTCTCAAAGGTTTATGGCTACTTTGAGTGGCACATGGCTGAAAACGTGACTTTTGGCTCGGAATGAGCGATACCGTATTGGCAACGTTCCTCCCCCCTTTTGTTTGCCGAAACCTGCCTTAGCGTGGAACGAGAGCCTTGACGTCATTTCCAAACTGATCTTCAACTCGTGTGCTGGGGGAGGATGCAGCTGGCGATGATAAGACACATCTTTCCTTCATCGGCCTCCCCCCTCCTTTCCTCAAAAGCGCCGAACGAAAGAAAAATTGATGTTTACATAAAATGACCTCCTTGTTTGAAGGGCCTCCGTGCACGCCAATGGTGGCCAGTGCATAATAACCTGTCATGATCAAAGTAAAAGGTATTGCTGGATCAGGGGTGACTTGTTTCCTAGTCTGGATCAAACAGCAGAGCAGAGCTGTCTTCAAACCGTGAAACCGTGTGTAGTGATGAGATACACCGCCAGCTCAGTCATTTCCAGCCGAGGACTGCAGTTTCGTGCTCATTAGCACTCATCAGCCCGGCATAGGAAAGTGACTGAGCTGGAGATGGAAAACCTCTTAAGGAAGCCAAGGGTGCCAAAGAAACTGGTAGCTAATACATAATTAGCAGACCAGACGAGTGACCGAAGCAACTCGTTCGGTTCAACTCGAATTTTGAAGGCAAGGCAGGTATATTCAGTAAGTTACCGCCCTATAGTCAGGACTAAGGCAACTGGCTATAGGGCGGAAATGGCTGAGCTGGCGGTGTATTTCACATATTTCTGCCTTTGCCCTGGCTATAGGACGGTAACTTACTGAATATAGTCTAGTGTGTTTATCTTTTAAAATATGGTGTTCTATAGAGTCAAGAACAAAAATGAAGAAGATTTAAATTTCAGAAGGAAGAAGGACAATCGAGGAATTGGGCTGATTCCGCTAAATTCCCCTATTTGCGTCCTTATCTGAACAGATTGCTCTTCAGCCCCAAAAGCATAGGCGTCGGAACGGGGGGAGCTGAAACAGATAAAAATATAAGGCTAGAAATTGAAAATTTCATTATGGAAAAACCAAACCACTCAAATAATAATGGAAATGAATAGCACCTGAGAGCGAAGACACATTGGCTTGGTTGGATAAAGCAGCGTGCTAATGAGGGAAATGGTGGGAGTTCAAATAATCGTTTTAATGGGTTTTTGTTTTTCAGCAGAATTTTAATCCAAGTTTCGAAAATTTTATTAATGAGCTTCAGCCCCTCCACCTATATAATTTAAAATAATCTTAAATTTCGTTTAAGGTCTTACCTTTCAAATAATTACTGGGGTAAAGCACACGAAAACTCACCCCTAACATCATTAAAAGTCAAATAAAATTGTTTTTGGAGCTCCAATTCGGAAAAATTTCCTGTCTTCATAACGATATCAAAGATGGCACACAGCTGCGTTTCTTAGATTGTTCATTTTCGACCAATTTCTGGGAGGGGCCCCCCCTCCCAGAATTTCTCCTCTTCTCCCGGATTTCTCCTCTAATTAACATCTCCGAATAATGTCTAAAACTGCGTTTTCAGAACAACAATTTTGAAAAAATTCCAGGAAGAACCCTAAAATACCAACCTCTTTAACGTAATTAGAGAAAAAGTATAAAATTTTTCAAGTTTCAATTTCAAAAAATGCCGAGGAAAACGCTTCCAGGCCACTTTTCCACCCTAGCATTAACAAAGATAATCTAGAATACATTTTTAAGACCACACAAATTAGAAAAAACATCCTATTTTTGATTTTTGGGCAAATTTCTTTTTAATTCTGGAACAAAAGATTAAGTGTCTAGCAAGCTGGGGGTGATGAGTCAGTTTGGCATTTAAATATGAATAGCATGGGTGCTCTAGACATAACTAAAAAAGATTGCTAAGGTTGTTTGTACTTGTTCAAATAATTTCAACTTTCCAAAAACTTATCTCATTTTAAGTTATCTGACTCCTCAGATTATACTTTACGAAGTTACAATTATTCTTGTTTTTTTGCTTTCTAAATTACGGTTTTTTTGTCACTTACAGATATATTTTCATGACAAAATTGTTACTTTTTATCTACTATTGCAGAAAAAAAAACCAACAATATTATTATATTAATATTTTATAGTTTCTATCAAAGACTTTTACAAAAACTTATCTGAACAATATAATATATAACGAACACTTCATTTTAACACATTTCCAACGTTCTGTTTCTCCGCCCTCCTGTTTTATCTATTCGCCTTTTTCTAGTTCTCAGAAAATAAGAAATTCTTCTAAATGCTACGCTGTCGAAGCCTCCCCTTTCCTCCAAAATTATTACAGAGCACCTCAAATTTTGTTTTCAAGGCTCCGATTCCCTGAAAATTACCGGAAGAGAGTCCCTGGATATCTTGCCATCCAACAACATGGGAGATTATGTAATGTTCCGTTTTTGAGACTTCAATTAAAAAAAAAATGCTGGGCCCCAAACGCCAACAAATATGATCCACAGTCGCGTGTTTTAGCGATTACAATTTCGAAAAAATTAACGAGAAGGAACCTCTGAACCTTTTCTGATAACACCATTGAAAAACGCTCTCTAGTAGGACTTCAAGTTAAAAGTTTCCAAAGTAGAGTCCTAGTACAGTCTTTTCCTCTGACATTATTGAAGGTTGTCTACAATTACGTTTAAGACTTCAAAATCGAAATATTGGGCGGGAGATATAAATCGATTCGAAAAATCGATCGAGGACAATCCTTCGAGTCGTATTTTCACTAAAGTCAACAAATATGGTATACAATCGCGTTTTTAAGACATTAATTTCGAAAAATTTTCAGGGAAGGTATTCAAAACTTTTCTCCCCGCAACATTACCAAAGATCGCCTAAAAATTCGTTTTTAGAACAAGAATTCTGAAAAATTTCCGGGGGAGGATCCCCGAAACTCCTCTATTTCTACGTGCTCATCATTGAGTATTAACTGACCTTCTTTCAAAACCAGAAGTTTTATCACCTCATTCTCTCCACAAACAATTGATACAAGATAAAAAAGAGATGGAAGCTTCGAAGCTAATTTCATATGTAGAAAAAAAAATTAAAGTCCCACTCCCACCAATTATTTTAAGGGGCCGCTGCTTCTACCCCTTACATACCAGGCACTTCTCATAATGTGTCCCAGCTTCCCCTACTTTTCTAAAGTTCCTACGCCTCTGCCCAAAAGTCATCAGTGTTCATATCGTAGGCGGCTGGTGGTGCACTAAAAAGTGGATTGACAATGTAGATGCGAGGGGTGATGATCGGGGGGTGGCTGCCTTATAGCCTTTTAGCTGGTGCGGGAGAGGATGCATTTCTCAGGGGTGGCCACCCCTGAGAAATGCATCAAGCAAGAGCCCTTCAAAGAAAAGAGAAAATGCCCCTCGAAACACCCCCCAAAAATTTCGGTGCCGCAGTCTGCACTATGACCCCGTGGGCAACCCTGATGGATTTTAACATCATAATTTATGTTAAATTGATTGTTTTCTCTAAAACATTCAGGACACAGCCACAAAAATCAGGACAGTTGGCACAGTAGACTCCCTCACCTATAATTCAAAAATCTATTTTAATTTTTATGAAATAGTAACATGAGAAAAAGGCAAAATACATTTGTAAAGTCAATTCTATATTCCTTTACCACGGAAATGGATAAAATTTATCATTATTCAATCGATCGTTAATCTTGAACTTAGAGAAATGAAATGGCAATGGCGCTTTAGTTCTTTAAGAGCGAGGTTGTAGTTGTCCCCTAGACCCTCCCAGTGAGAGAGGACTACGCCCTGCCCCCATTCTTTTTAATAACTTCAACAGTTTTTCAAATTTCATTTACAGAATAGAAAACGCAAGAAAGAGTTATCGCGCAAGGAAAGGAAATCACTCCTAAGACACCGAGTGTGGCGGGGGGGGGGGGGTGGAATCCTCGACCTCGGTTACTGCACGCAGGAAAGGAGAGCTACGGAGCTCCCCCCCCCCACATCACTGCTTTCATTGCGAAATCGTTCAGTTAACACTGAGTGCCACGTAGGGACTACGCTATGAATTCAAATTTTTTGGGAGGGGGTGGGAATTCTCAATTTCTCCAATAAAGATTGCCGAATGATAAAATACGGGTATACACACGTATACGTCCAGTGAAAAGGAACACTTGGGAATTAAAAAAAATGCAATTATATCTCTAAACTCGCTGAACTACCAGACAAAATTCTGCCGGAGAAGTACATCAAGGGGCCTCCGAGGCTCTGGTAGAAGCTTCGTCTTCTAAGTCGGAGGTCGTGGGTTCGATTCTCGCCGGTGCCTTATGTGTTATCTCTTTCTCTTGTGTTGTAAATCTTTTTTGTGTGTGTCCGGAGGCAAGGCGCTTGGCACGCAGTCCTCTATGTATGTGAAGCTGCTTAGCTACTAAATAAATAAATAAAAATAAATAAAAAAGTACATCAAGGTCACAGTGACCTTCCGTCAGGAAACCCTTTTGCAGTGCTTGTCTCTTTTGAGCGAGTACTGAGTAATAATAAGGAGCAGGGGACTGTTCATTTTCCGCTAATTCCACCCATTCATAAAAAGTCATTCAAAGTTATTCTTCAGGTATGCAGAAATCATGAAAAGAAATTTAAGTGTCATACTAAAGCTGAACAATTGTCTGCGGTGAACCTATCGGAGGTATTCCCTATCTCCCGATCTCTCTCCTCTTCTATCTATCTATCACGTGTACGGGCACGATTTTAGCCTAGCGATGACGTCACTATTCCCGTTATATGCAAGGTTGCAGTGCTTGTCTCTTTTGAGCGAGTCCGAGTAATAAGGAGCAGAGGACTGTTCATTTTCCGCTCATTCCACCAATTCATAAAAAGTCATTAAAAATGATTCTTCAGGTATGCAGAAATCATGAAAAGAAATTTAAGTCTCATTCTAAAGCTGAACAATCGTCTGCGGTGAACATATCGGAGGTTTCCTATTCCGAGTCACAACTGACTACAACTGTATTTATGTCGAGGACTGCATACTAAGTGCCTTGCCTCCATTATTTATATATCGATAAAGGGCAGCACCATCACCGGATCGAACAGTTAATGAGAATTTAGAACTAGTCCAGGAGCTAATAGCTACCTGGTGCTAGCACCCCCTGAGGTATCGTTTCACTTGGAGGACATGGAGACCACGAGCCTATTTAACGTCGCCCAGTCCCCTTTAATGACGACGGGGGGTCTTCGACCATCGAGGTTCGAACTCGGGACCCTCTGGCCCCGAATCCGACACTCTACCGATCGGGCTACCACGGCCCATTTCTTTCTCTTGTGTTGTAAATCTTTTTTGTGTGTGCCCGGAGGCAAGGCGCTTGGCACGCAGTCCTCTATGTATGTGAAGCTGTTTAGCTTCTAAATAAATAAATAAAAATAAATGAAAAAGTACATCAAGGTCACAGTGACCTTCCGTCAGGAAACCCTTTTGCAGTGCTTGTCTCTTTTGAGCGAGTACTGAGTAATAATAAGGAGCAGGGGACTGTTCATTTTCCGCTAATTCCACCCATTCATAAAAAGTCATTCAAAGTTATTCTTCAGGTATGCAGAAATCACGAAAAGAAATTTAAGTGTCATACTAAAGCTGAACAATTGTCTGCGGTGAACATATCAGATGTATTCCCAATCTCCCATAGACTAATAATAAGAGTAGACCGAGCTTTCCCAGACTTGCTGATGAAAAAATGGGTTCATGGATACATCATGTGACTGGTGGAAGGCTTGGCGAAAACTTTGGCAGCATGGTTGCTAGATGGCAACATTATCTATAGTTTGGCACTCGACATGTGTATTTTAAGACGTAATGTGTTTTTATTATAATTTTTTTCCAGGTGCAGAGATTGAACTGTTTTTCTTTTAGTTATGCATTATTTTGGCATTAGTCATTAGTTTCTGATCACAGTTTTCAATAACTTTTATTTCATTCGGAACTGCTACGTCAGCGTTGGCGTGAACGTCATGGCGTAAACGTTTTGCGTTAACGTAAAAATGTACTAATCGATATCTTAAAATTTAAATTGTAGGTGAAAATCTTACCGTTTGCCGATTCTTTTTGTGCGCTTGCATCTTTAATTGCTTAGAATAACAAATTTACAAATGTGACTCCATAAAACGTCATTCCTTCAATTCTATTAATTTTATTTCTCGCGGGCGTTGATCGTCTGCTACAGTGGCGTAGCTAGACCCGACTTTCGTCTGTATATATATATATATATATATATATATATATATACCGACTGTATATATATATATATATATATATATACATATATATTATATATATATATATATATATATATATATATATATATATATATATATATATATATAATCGCTTGGAATTTTTCCCTTTTCTTCTTTTTTTTTTTCTTTCTCTTCTCTCTTCTTTCTCTCTTTTTTTTTGAGACTAACTTTTCGGGGGGGGTTTTGGGGACAAAACCCCCCCCCCTTAGCTACGCCCCTGGTCTGCTACGATCAACGGCCGCTGTTGCTAGGATATCCACCAGTCACATGGTTTGGTTTATGAGCAGCAAAAGGGTTGCCATAGCTCGGTCTACTCTTATTATTAGTCTATGCTATCTCCAGCTGATCTCTCTCCTCTTCTATCTATCACGTGTACGAGCACGATTTTAGCCTCGCGATGACGTCACGATTCCCGTTATATGCAACATCTGTTCTGCGGGATCTGGCAACGCTCCCCATTCTCCGTCAATTGCTCTGCGGACTCGAGGGGTGCCGGAGTCGGGAAGAAGAAATAAAAAAATCTTTTTTTTTTCCACCGATCTTGTGGACGTCTGGAAAGAAAATTGCGAAGATGGATGTGAAGGCGAACTACTGCGGCTTTTTCGAAGGGACCGAGAAACTGCTGGAAGTGTGGTTCGGACGGAGGAACGAGACTTGCGGCTCTGCGAGTTGCGACTTGCGGGCCATCCCTCGGTAAATCACCGGCTATTTTGGTAGACCCTTTTTTTTTTTTCACTTCCAGCTGATAGGGAAACAATGCTGAGTATTTTCTCGTCTGTTTATTTCTCTTCGCAATATCTTTCAAGTTTACTCGTGTAAACAATTGCTACGAGTCTGTAAACCATGTCGCTTAAAAAGGGGTACTGGACAAGAAATTTTTGTCAAATTTTTGAAATTTTTATTTTTTGAATTTATTTGAATATGAGGACAATTTTGCGAGTTTTGTTTGATTTACTATAGTGTAGAGAATGACTTAAAATAAGTTTCAGTGTTGTGAAATCAAAATAATTACGCGAGGGGCTTTTCAAAGTTTTGTTAATTATCGTTAAGGTTGTTTACATTTTTTTAAATAATTGGTCTTCTAATTAAAATTTTTTAATGAAATTTTATAATTAAGCTTGTACCAGTGTTTAAAGTGTATGGTTAAAATTTCATGCAAATCCGTTAATAATTAAAAAGGTTTGTTTTCAAGGTTCAGTGCCCCCTCAGCCGTTTATAAAATCAATGGGAGAAAATGTTATTTGTTGTAAAAAATTTCATTTTTGAATTCTTATGTTTTCTCGTTCGAGTAGTGAGAGAATATCCACGCCAATGGATATTTTCTCGCTATCGTCTGATTCATTTTTCCCATAAAAACTTTAAATTTCACTCGAATCGAAACAGGGTTGGCAAGTTTTTGCCGGGGGGCGGAAAAAACCACGGTTTTTACCGCCCGGCAAAAATAGGTTTTTGCCAAAGTGGCAAAAATAGAGTTTGTGTTAACAACTTACGGACAGTTTTTTTCCTTTTATATAAAAGTAAAAGCATGTAAAGATTTTGATAAAATTTTAATTTAATTACTTTTATAGTGTAAAAAAATTTAATGTTTAACTTACTTTTAAAATCAATGGGAGAAAATGTTATTTGTTGTAAAAAATTTCATTTTTGAATTCTTATGTTTTCTCGTTCGAGTAGTGAGAGAATATCCACGCCACTGGATATTTTATCACTCTATCGTCTGATTAATTTTTCCCATAAAAACTTTAAATTTCACTCGAATCAAAACAGGGTTGGCAAGTTTTTGCCGGGGGCGGAAAACCCACGGTTTTTACCGCCCAGCAAAAATAGGTTTTTGCCAAAGTGGCAAAAATAGATTTTGTGTTAACAACTTACGGACAGCTTTTTTCCTTTTATATAAAAGTAAAACCATGAAAAGATTTTGATAAAATTTTAATTTAATTACTTTTATAGTGTAAAAAAATTTAATGTTTAACTTACTTTTAAAATCAATGGGAGAAAATGTTATTTGTTGTAAAAAATTTCATTTTTGAATTCTTATGTTTTCTCGTTCGAGTAGTGAGAGAATATCCACGCCACTGGATATTTTCTCGCTATCGTCTGGTTAATTTTTCCCATGAAAACTTTAAATTTCACTCGAATCAAAACAGGGTTGGCAAGTTTTTGCCGGGGGGCGGGAAAAACCAGGGTTTTTACCGCCCGGCAAAAATAGGTTTTTGCCAAAGTGGCAAAAATAGAGTTTGTGTTAACAACTTACGGACAGTTTTTTTCCTTTTATATAAAAGTAAAAGCATGTAAAGATTTTGATAAAATTTTAATTTAATTACTTTTATAGTGTAAAAAAATTTAATGTTTAACTTACTTTTAAAATCAATGGGAGAAAATGTTATTTGTTGTAAAAAATTTCATTTTTGAATTCTTATGTTTTCTCGTTCGAGTAGTGAGAGAATATCCACGCCACTGGATATTTTCTTGCTATCGTCTGGTTAATTTTTTCCATAAAAACTTTAAATTTCACTCGAATCAAAACAGGGTTGGCAAGTTTTTGCCGGGGGCGGAAAAAACCACGGTTTTTACCAATTTTTGCCAAAGTGGCAAAAATAAATTTTGTGTTAACAACTTACAGACAGTTTTTTTTTCCTTTTATATAAAAGTAAAAGCATGTAAAGATTTTGATAAAATTTTAATTATTTTTATAGTTTAAAAAAAGTTTAAGGTTTAACTTACTTTTAGAGTTATGGAGCCCTTTTACTTCTAAATTTTTAAACATTAACATAAAATTTTAGTATGTACAGGGTTCCCACGGTCCTTAAAAGTCCTTAGAAACTCCTTATTTTTCACTTTCAAAAATAAGGGCCCTTAAAAGTACTTAGTTTTTGCTCAAGGTCCTTTAAACCCTCTGAAAGTCCTTAGTTTTCACTACTACTGGCAACTTTTTAAACAGGGTACTTTCTAAAGAAATTCAAAAATGTCTAATCGTTCGAGAAGGAGGTTGTGTAAACGTAATTGCAGGCAATTTTTGAAGCTTGGAGAATTAAGAGGAATGGTTTAAGAGTCCTTAGGAGTGTTTGAACCATTGGAATGCTTTGAAAGATACTGAAGTTGAAAAAAATTTTAGACTGTCTTTAGTGACGTAAAAATATTGGAGAGGGGTCCTTTTCGTTGAAAAAATTACGAAACTGGAGTCTTGAAAATGCCAAATGGTATTAAAAGCTCTGTTTTAGGCTATCTTTGGGTGAATTAGGGAGAGGGGATTCTGAGGCTCTCTCCAGAAAAATTTTTGCAACTGAAATCTTAAAACTTTTAGGCTGTCTCTTGTCTTGAATAATACCAAGGTAAAGGGCAGAGGAGTTCTTTGTAGAAAAAATTAAATTCAGGAACCTTAAAGACTCAACTGTAGGCCATCTTTCATGAGTATAGGGGAGAGGTTCGGGGCTTGCCGACAAATTTTTGAAGCTGGATTAAAACATCTCGGCTGTCTTTAGCTCTAAGCTATCTTTCTATAACTTACGTATTTGGAGGCGGTGTTACGAAAATTTTTCGAATTTGTACTCTTAAAATTTTGAATGGTCTTTCGTAGTGTCAAAATAAGGCGGGTGCGCTCTCCAGAAAAAAAATCTGAAACTGTACCATTAAAAACGCAAATGTAAGCCATCCTCTGGTGAATTTATCACAAGGATTTAGGGGGCTCTTTTTCAAAAAAAAAAATTTGAAGCTAGTACATTTAGAACTCTGTTTTAAGCTTTCAATGGTGAGAAAAGTTTTGGGCTCTCGTCCGAAAAATTTGAAGTCTGAAAACTTTTGGATTGTCCTTGGTGATGTAAATATAGGAAGAACTTAGAAAAAATTCTGAAACTGGAGTCTTAAAAAATGCAAATTGAAGTATTTGGTAAATGTAGGGGTAGGTGTTTGGCGATTCTCTTCCATCCTCCGGAAATGTTTCAGAATTGATGATTTATCGGCTCAATTTTAAGCTGCTGTCTTTTGTCAAGTTAGGGGTTGGTGAGATTCCCCCCGAAAAATTTCCGAAGCTGACCTATATGTAAAGAACACTATTTTAGGAAATTTTTAAGTGACTTATGGGGGGAGAATTAGAAGCCACTCTGCCAAAAATAGTTTAGTATTGAAGTCTTAAAACTTTTAGGCTGTGTTTGGTACGATAAAAGTAAGGCTCTTCTTTGAAAAATTTTGAAACTGGAGTGTTAAAAACGAAAATTTAGGCAAATTTTTGTGAAGTTTGGAGGACTCTCCCTCAAAAATTGTTTGTAGCTGAAGTTTTGAATTAAAAACACTATTTTAGGCCATCTTTAGATGATTTAAGGCTAAGGGGATTCAGGCGCTATTCTGTAATTTTTTTTTAAATGAAATCTTGAAAGCCCAACTTAAAGCTAGCTTTTGCGAAATTCAAGGAAAGGGTAACATGGGGGGATGTTCTTCAAAAGTTTTAAAAACTGAAGTCTAAAAAACTAGTAAGGCTCTCTTTGGAGATGTAGGGAGAGTAGTAAACTAATTTTAAATGGAAGAAAATATTCGTTTTGTTAATGAAGTTTTTGCATTTTTATTAAATAATGTTTCCTAACAAATCAGCAGTCTCAATACATTTTGTATTATTTTTGCTCATTTTGCATAGAAAAAATTAGTGCCTGAAATAGTATTATTGGCTAGGTGCATTCAAGTAACAGGGAGGAGTAGAAATATAACCTTATGAAAATGAAAAATTGGCTATAAGAGAAATGGGACCAATTTAGTTGGACAGCGAGAAGTCAGGGAACATGATTTTGTTCTTACTGTGGTCACCTTGTGTATATCAAGGGCTAAAATTCAATTTCTTCAGTATATCGATATTGTAAAATTTTGTGCTTGGAGTGCTGTGCTTATCTCAAAATTTATACTAATTGTTAACAAGCAATTCTTTTTAATATAAGATAATGAAACTTCTCTGGGCAGGAATTTACTGTCTGGACTATTTTCAAGGAAGGGATTTGAGAAAGCTCTGTATTTGTCATCCTGCCCTGAATTTTAGCCCTTGAATGAATGATTCAAGATAGTGATTTATTAACTTCTGTGTAAATATTTAATCATACTAAAAACTAAACTATTAAAACAAGTACTATTAAATTAGTTCTCCTTCTCATGTTTTTTGGAAAAAATTAAGAATTGAGATTTTATTTTTTTTACATCAACTATTTTTAGTTTGACCTTGCAATGTTTAAAGTGTTATTTTTCTGCGAAAAATGCTTAAGAATTGGGGCATATTTGTATGATACATATATATAGATTTAATAATAAATAAGTTGATGAGTAGTTGATATTTTGAGGTCCTTAATTTATTTTAAAAAGGTCCTTAAAAAATCCTTACTTTTTGTTTTGGTAAAAGAGTGGGAACCCTGTTTGTAAAATCTAAGACAAATAATTAACTTACAATGAAAATGTAATTAGCTTGTTTATTATAGCATTTTTTACAGAATACTAAATATCTATATAAAGTATACTTAATCAAGATACAACTATAAAATAAAAGTAATTAAAAATCAAAATACACATTTCTTTAGATTGAAATATCACTTGAATCATCATAGTCTAGACCAGCTTCATCAAAACCTATTTTTTGTTTAAGCACGGCATAGCAATAAACTAGTTTCGTGAGAGAAGCAACTGATTTCATATTTTTGATTGTACAAAAGAAAAATTTGAGAAATATCTCTATTGCAGCCAGGGTTGGGGTTTTTTGCCGGCAAAAAGGTATTTTTGCCGGGACAGTGGAAAAAACCATGGCAAAAATGAAAAAAACCGGCAAACATGGAAAAAACGGCAAAAACCTAATTGCAAATAAAATAGCATTATAGTGTTAATCAAGAAATAGTGATACTATAATATAAAGAATGCACTTTAATATTTTAGTTATGTCTCTCCAGGTTACTTCTAATTTATAAGGTTTACGATTTTAAATGTTTGCTAAAACAATTTTTTCAGAATGAGCCAATTCCTTCAATGCTAAAACAAAGAATGTTTACTTAAGCTTAGTAAGTTAATAAAAAAATTGAATTCTAATTATATAAATTTAATGTCACTTTTTTTTTGATCCCACTAAGATTTTCAAGGTTTTTAATTAATAACAGAATATTTACTTGAATATAGAAAAATATTAACTTTTCCTCACTAAACAAATGCATTTTTTCTCACTTACTGGGAAAATGGAGAAGAATTTAAAAAGAAGAAAAAAAAGCTGATCAATATGTGCATTCTATATTCACTCTACTTTATAGTGATACTAGCTCACTCTACAGAAAATGGCAAAGCCTTTTATCAAAACCTTTTCATGCTTTTACTTTTATATAAAAGGAAAAAAAACTGTCGGTAAGTTGTTATCACAGTCTTTTTTTTTGCCACTTTGGCAAAAACCTATTTTTGCCGGGCGGTAAAAACCGTGGTTTTTTCCGCCTCTGGCAAAAACTTGCCAACCCTGTCCACACCACTGGATATTTTCTCGCTATCGTCTGATTCATTTTTCCCGTAAAAACTTGAAATTTCACTCGAGACAAAATAACTGAGACGAGTTGGTATTTCGTGGTCGTTCAGATCATTTACTAAGTTTAGGAAAGGAAATATTTAGACTGGGCTTAAAAAAAAAAATACTGTTAAAAAAAAAACTGTTAAAAAACTTACTGTTAAAAAAAAAGCTTACTGTTAAAAGCTTACTATTAAAAAGCTTACTGTTAAAAAAAAGCTAAAAAAAAGCTTACTTTAAAAAAAAAAGAAATTAATTTCCATTATTAAGTTGTAATGACATGTTTACGTGTTTTTCGTATTTTCTCTCTATCGTCCATTCATTTGTTTCATAATAACTTTAAAGTTCACTCAAATAACCTCTGGGAAAAAAAATTAGAAGAGTTGTAAGTTTCAACTTCATAGTTTTCTTAATCTCCGAGGTAAATACGAAGACTAAACATTTGCTTAAAAAATAAATGTATAAAATTATATTTCAAATATTAGTTTCCAGCCAAAATGAGTGACTTAAATTTTGATTTTCTAAAATTTTTATTCAGATATTTGAAGACATATGAAGTGAGGGAGTCGTGAATGAAGGAATTTTTCTTTCAATTGAAATATGTTTCCAGGGGCCAATCGAGGATATTTTTTTTGCTACCTATTTTTGTGAAAGTTTTTTTTTTAATCAGCATTGTTTTTGTGAACTTTTAGACGCATCCTAATTTTTGTAAAAGAGAAGTAAAACAAGTGAAATTTTAATTTGAAAAGTGTAAATGTCATCTAGTATTTTTAACAGGTTTCGTTTTTTTTTGGGGGGGGGGGGGGCTGAAAACCTCAGAAGTACCAAAAATACCATCGTCATTTCAGCTTAATGGTCTATGTACTGTGTACAATATAGGAAATGATGAGAAAAACATTTCCTCAAAACAGATGTTTAAAGATTGCGATAATATTGCATAAATACACTTTGGCGAGAAACAGCGAAAATGAGTTAAAATACCACAAAAAGGTTGCTATTTAAGCGATTGTTCACATAAACCTGCTTAGAATTTTATTTTATGAGTAAATTTTGTTTTAAACAGAGAGACAAATATTATATTTTAAAATGCGATTTTTTGTGAAATTTTCGATGTTTTTGTGAAGCTACCTGATTTTATAACTTGATTTTTGTGAAAGTACCGATTTCAAAACAAGATTTTTGTGAAGGTACCGAAAAACAGTAGCAAAATCAGCCTCTATTGGGCCCTGGTTTCTAAAATATTTGACTTTATTCAAAGGTCATTTTTGAGTGTGGTCTCGATGTTCGTTTTAACTCGCAAAATGATTGAAGTCCAGAATGAAATGATTATTAGATAATTGAATATTATACTAAAATATGCACTGAGTGTTAAGGTATGTGGTCACCAGGATTTTAATGTGAGAAATTTCTTTTTTTGGACATCTGTATTTATTTTGAATTTATATTTTTACTATTGAATTTTTTGTATTGCTTAACAGTTCCTGTATTGTATTATCTAGCTATATTATTGATTTTTATTATTTTTATTTTAATGGTTCGTTTAAGTTCAGTCCAATGATAGCACATTTGAGTGGAATTATTGCGTTGTTCAAGTGAAGTGTAAATCACCGTTTGTCCTGCTATAGTTTGGGAAATTAATATTAAGGCAAAGTTGGAGTAAATGATTAAATTATTCAAAGGGCCAGTGAAATCAAAAATAAAGAAATATCCCCTTTTAATGCAGAATGTACCTGTAAAAAAAGTTTAGTCACTCAATTCAATGAAAATTTTTGTAGCAATCAAATAAAAAGGAGCTTCATTAATACTAGTTTGATAGTTAAAACATTCAAAATGATGCTCGTGCAAGACTTGAAAATGGTTAGAAAAAGATATTTAAAAAATTAAAAATTCAAAACTTGCTTTTGATGCAGTGATTAATTAAAAAAAATGTGTTCGAATTTTTATAATTCAATTAAATTTTAATGTGATTGCACTATTTTGTGTGTAGTTTTCATTTATAAAATCATGGTTTAGTCTGAGCTTACTTTTTTTTTCATAATGTTACTTTACAGACTAATCATGTTTTTTTCTCCAGATTTCTTTTTTTTAATAGCATAGCTAAATTAATATGATTTCTCTGTTAAAAATTAACTAAAAGATAAGAATTTGTTATTTAATAGTTCAAACCCAAGTATGAGTTTTTTTATTTAACTTTCCAATTTCCAATGCTCCTCTCTAATGCTAAAAAAACCTTTCACTAATTCACATGGGGGGGGGGGGGCTCAAGCCCCCCTTAGAAATTAGAACTTCTTTGCTTTTGGTACTTTTTTCATTGCAAACTTTTAAACATTTCTTCTCCAGCCATTAGTAAATAATTTATTAAAAATGTCAAATTTTAATAACTAATCTGTACTGAAATCTGTTACCATGGGCAAAATATCCTTCTAAATCATGGGGAAGATATATGAGCCCCCCCCCCCCCTCCTTTAAAATTTTGCATATGAACACTCATGCTAATACAGTCAAAACTTTACATTTAGATTACTGTTTAAATGATGCATTGAATATTTAAAGTTTGAAAGCATAAAAATTGTAAGAGTTAATTTGTTGAAAAATGAGCTGCATCTGGTTCTCGTAAAAAAAGCACTTGTAATTTTTGTTCAAACGTTGGCTAAAATAAATTTTTCCCAGACGGTTTGTGCCATTTTCTTCCCACCTTTGGCAAAAATGTGCCAGAGTTCGTACTCCTCCTGAAAACTCCTGAAATTTAATTTTTTCTTCTAAGGGTCCCTAAAATTCCTAAATTTTTGTTTTAACCTCCTGATTTTTCTCCTCTCCTCCTGAAAATAATTTTCAACAACAATCGCTAATTTTAATTCCACGTCATCTCTGTTTAGGTAGCCATATTGAATTGCTGGCAACCAATCAAAATTCTCGTATTATACAGTATTTTGTGTTAACAGCAACAGCTATTAAGCATATTTTCTATATTGCTAATTAGTAGTATATTTAGTACTTATAATGTGCCAATATATCTAATATTTTGTGTATTCCTGTTATTTTCAAATATTTTGAATCCAATTTTTAATTCTTTTTTTGATTGAATAGTGTATGAAAAAAAATGACTAATCGATTAAAAATTTGACAGCAAAGTAAAATGTTACTTAAATGTTACTGAAACTAATTTTCTTGTAAAAACCACTTGTGTTATAACTCCTGAAAATTTTGCTTTTGACTCTTGAAAACTCCTGAAATTCATTTTGTCTGGAAGAGTATGAACCTTGATGTGCCAACCCTTATCCCAACTATGAAGCAGTCGCACTAAAAAACAGGGTTGTTTGGTTTAAACCACCTTTTACCTTTATTCGATAATTATTCATATTATGTTGGTTTTATGAAGTTTTTTTCTTGGATCTTAATTATATTTTATCTTAACCCGCATCACAACCACTTCTTGTCGTATCATAAAGGGTCTATATATACATGCATACTAACATGTTAATCAAGTCAAACATTTCAATCAGTATTTCCCCGCAGAAAGCTATTTTAATCATTTAATTTAGTTACAAGATTTTGTTCTTATCTCTTTAATCAATCAAGAAATTAGGTATAATGTGACTATTGAATAACTGTTAATTACATGGAACCTTAATTACCTTCCAAAAATTAATTGTTTTTCTCGCAAATAGTATTTAAACCAGAAAAAAAAACCCAGTTTAAACCAAAAAAAACCTGGTTTAAACCAAAAAAAAAAGTTTAAACCAAAAAAACCTGGTTTAAACAAAAAAAAACGTTTTTTTTAACCAACCCTGCTAAAAAAAGATTGGTGTCCCGATTTATATCAAATGATATTTCTGGAAAGCTATCGTACTGCAGAAAGTGTCTCGTCACCGACCATAGATAACCATTCTATTGATAGCGTTCCTTATTTGGATGAATGAATTGGGATTTTACTCTTGGACTTTTATCCCCCTTATCATTCCGAAGCATGACTGCGGCGAAAGTTTCTAGATTTGGGGTCCTTCGGGATTCCTTGATCCCTCCTTATCTCTCTCATCCCATTATTGACTGAGACGGACCTGCATTTCAATGGGTGGTTTGGTTGCCTCGTTTAATATGCATTCGAGATAAAGTTCATTCTTTTATCTAGCATGTCACTTTAGGTCAAATCTAGGTGACACCTGATATGAGTCAGGGTTTGAAATAGAAGGGGGGATTGCGCAAAACGTGCACAGAATTGGCAGATCCCCTCCAATCCAAAGGTCTGTGGGGGAGGGGGGGGATTTCCCCTCAGAAATTTCTTTAACAGGATAATGAATCCTAGACGAGGTCTTCCTTTCATAGAAATAAAAAAGGGAAGGGGAAAATACAAATAACAAATACAAATGTGACGACCAGCAACAGGCTCTGGGCCCAGCTAGACTGGTCCTAGTCAATTTGCAATCCCCATTGAAGATCAATGGCCCTCTTAAAACTGTCTACTCCCTTGCTCATGACCACCTCTTCCGGTAAACTGTTCAGAGGTTCCACTACCCTGCTAAAATGATAATTTTTCCTAATATCCATGTTAGCCTGAGATTTAAATAACTTAAAACAATGACCTCTCGTCCTGTTTTCGGTGCTAAACTTCAGCCCCGTAACATCTTTCATTTTAATAAATTGAAACAGCTGAATCATGTCCCCTCGGTCTCTTCTTTGCTCACGACTAAATTTTTAGCATTCTAAGCCTGGAATCATAGTCTAAGTGAGAATGTACATTTATTAGCCTTGTAGCCCGCCTTTGAACCCTTTCCAATACATTAATGTTTTCTTAAGATAAGGAGACCAAAACTGAACAGCCTACTCCAAATGAGCCAAACCAGAAAACTTCCACTATTTGGCATTTTATTACTATGAACGATGTTTTTTTTTTTTGACTTCCTGTTTTCTTTTTTTCGTTTTTAGTGGGAAGTATTAGACTTAGTTAAAGGCATTGTAGCATGTAGGATTATAATGAAGTTACAAAATACCATGCGTGAAATATAATGCTGTTTTTGCTCTAATTTTGCTAATATGTACGAATGCTTGCAACATTTTGAATTCGTCCTGGGTCAAATTTCTACCAATTAAATCTGAAATAGAATGGACTTTTCCCGCTAAGAATTGAACCTTATTTCAAATCCTGAAATGAAAACAATCTCAGATGGTGTTAATCTGATGCAGTCTTATTTTACATTTATTTAATAAAATGCTTTTTTTATGTGACAAGCATTGTAATGATTGCTGTAAATTTACAGCTGTAATAATTCTAAGACAATTTTAAAGTACTTATGAAAATTAAAATTCTCCCCCAAAGTAAAAAAATCCTCCCTGAAATCTGAAGTAGAGGGGGACATTCCCCCCTAAGAATTGAACCCTATTTCAAACCCTGTGAGTCTCCTTAGCTCTAGAATTAGTACTCGAGGCTGAACTTTAGACAAATCACATAGATTTGTCGATGAGCTGGGGGGGGGGGGGGAAACATCTAATGATAATAGGGTTGGGATTTGGACTGTCCAAAACTGGTTTAGGACAGGACAGGTGGTTTTTACCTTCCAAAACTGTCTGAAACTGTCCAAAACTGCTAAAGTTAAAGGGATGTAATCTAATCGATTTTTTTTAATGCAATATTCGTAATACATAAATATAGGTATTAATGAGGTTTAATGAGTATTTGATCATATTTGTCTCCAGATATTCATTTAAAAATATTTTACTAAAAAATGCCAGTAACTAGTACATAAAAACTTCCTTATGTAAGAGTTGGTAAAGTTATGAAAAGAAATACACAACACTACCAAGACAACTCATTTCAGTTCCATTTATAACTCAAAGGAATGTTATTAAATGTGCAATAAAAGTTGAGGTGAAAAATAAAGCTTAATTTTTTTTTAATGGTTTTTGCAAATAATTTTTACATAATGTTTTAATGGAAATTACTTTTGTAATCATAGATTAAAGAACAATAAATTGATGATTAAACACTTAATTATAAAACTCTTGTGCTATTCTTTTTTTTTAGTTCATATTTTTAATATAATACATTCTGTAACTACAAAAATTTGTAATTTATTGCATTTAAGTCGATTATTGAACTATATTTTGAACACTTTCTTTTGCGCACATGCATAAATGACGAAAAATTTGGTTAATGACAAAAAAAAAAAAAACTTCTGCATACAAATTGAAATTTTTAATGAAGAATTTAATTTCTACGTAATAAGATTAAAATCTGCTGCATAAATAAGTTATACACTATATATATATTTATACTTGAATATCCGCATTGAATAAATGTATTAAATAGTCCAAAAAATAGTTTTGACACATTTTGTTCTGTTTGAGATATTTTCTCGCAAAATCTAGTTTCTCAAAAAATAGTCTCGGACACTTTCGGCCACAAGGGTTTTGAATAGGGTGGTAAAAACTGACTTCTTTACAACTCCTGAATGTTTTTGTGATTTATTTTTTGTGATTTTTGGGTTTCTTCTCAGTTTTGCCAACATTTCAATTACTCCCTTTCCCCCTAATTTTCAGTTTTAATCATACCTTTTGATACATTTAAGGGGGCAGGCAATTTGAAATATCGGCAAAACTAGAGACAATGTTTTGGTAACTATTTGACCACTGCCTGTAATGACCATTAACTTGAAGAATCAATTGAAAAAAAACTACATCAACGTGAGCGAAGCCGCGGGCAAAAGCTAGTAAATGATATTTACAATCATTTGTAAAAATTGATAATTTAATCTATTGGAAATAAAATATAGCATAACTGATACATTTATGTTAATTTTAATTGAATTACTTAAGCATTAGATGCTTTGCTCATTTTTCTTTGGTTAACTACTTGTATGAATTTTATGTTTCAGAAATAAAAAATATGGATTATTACATAGTTAGTACGCACCCATAAGATTTTTTTTTCTGACCAAATAAAATGGTTACATTACTAATAATTTTATATATAGAAAATAAAAATGAAATGTAATAAAATTTACATTATATTAATGACACATTAATATATTACATGAATGTATTATATTACTTCTGATTATTTTTAATAATAAAAGAATAATATTGTGTGATTAATACATTTAATTTTTACATCGCATATGTCAAACTTCGAAGAAATAAAAATAAAAAATATTATGATATTTTCAAAATAAATATCGGATATATATCGTAATATATATATATATATCATGATATATATCAACCGATATATATTGGCGAACCCTGGCCCTACTAAATGAAAAATTGAGTTTTCTGTTTGCATTTTCCCTCCATTCATTTTGTAAAGTTTCGGCTGGCAGTTTCCTGTCATGAGTCTCACTAAGATTTTCTGTTTTGTTCCCCAGGTCCAAATGGGAGAAGATTCTGAAGCTCGTGAAATGCGAGATCATCAGCTACAAGAAGAATGATCACATCGACGCTTATGTTCTGAGGTGAGCTTGGTTTTGGAAATTCGTATTGTCACAAACTATTTCGCAGTTTATGAAGTTTGACCTCCAATTATGTTATTGGGCGGGCATTCCACAATGCACGTGCAATATAGTGCCCCAATTGTGCTCAATTCTTCAATGTGTTTATTTTGAATAGTTTTATGGGTAGTTCTCAAAAGGTGGGAACAAAAACGTTACTTTTGAGCCATTTTTAAAATTTTGGAATTTGAAATCAGTTTTGCTTTTATTGCAAAGCATGTACACCTAGAACATCATACACAAACATAAAAAGACAGCAGGTGTTTATAAAAATTAATAAATAGCAAATTTAATGATCGGTCTGTAGGTAACAGATTTTGGACATCATCATAATGAAAGTTTCAGTTTTTGAACTTTTCCAATGAAAATTTTATCTTTTTAAATTCTATATTGAAAAATAGAGGATTTATGAAGTACATGAATGACTTTATATACTGGTCTTAAAATAATAAAATTTTGTTATGGTTTCGTAGAATCCGAAAAAAAAACCCCATCCATTTTGCCAGCGCAGGTGATAAAGTCGCCAAAACCGACACTGTTGGCGAAAACCTGAATTCCTCTCTGGTAACCCTTTGCTTATAGTATGCTGTGAGTTTTCGCCAATCGGGGTTTGCTTGGCGATTTTTGCCGCCTTTGTTTACTATTCGTTATGATCATAACTTGTGTTTCTACTGTTATTTATGTAATGTTCAATGCATAACGTATTAATTGTGCAAAATACCAATGGATTAAAGAAATTAACATTATAATAGCCTTTTTTATTGAGGTTACAAGACAGAAGATCATATTATAATATTGAATAAACAGACAGAAATATCGGTGTCGAGATCGTAACGAAATTTGGATATCTCACATATATCATGTTTAAGAAAAATGATTTTGCTTCAAAAATACTGCATAAAAACATATGAAAACACTTTAAAATGATTAACAATTGATTTTGAGGATCGAAAAATACCTTTAAAACATATAAATAATATATTTAGTACTCAAATAATAGCATTGTCAAGATCGTAACTTTTGGACATACATGAAACTTCCAACTTCCTTTTTTCTAAAATTTTTTACTCAATAAATAATCTGTTTTTAATTTGTAGAAAATATTATCAAAAAGAAAAAAAAAAAAAACAGTTTGAGATTTATACCCTTAATTTTTTTTTTTTTTTTTTGAAACCATTGGAAATAATTTAAAAAAAAATTTTTGCTGGTTCATTTGCTCAGTTAACGTTTTGAAAGTTCAAAATTGTGCCTTTTAGCAAAGAAAATATTTTTTAAGGATATTTGAAGAGCATTTTTTTCCATAATTTATGTCAATTCTTGTCTCTATACAGTATTATTATTTAGCTCAAAGATTTTTGAGTCAATTCAAATGAAAGTTATTTAGTGTTGAAGCTTCAAAGTTGGGGTCTGTGTTTGCTCTCACCTTTTGAGAACTGCCCTTATCATATTTATTTTATTTTAAATATTTTAACACGTTAGGAAAATTCTAAGTTGTAAAACAGAAGTGCAACTTGTGATGGGATAAAAATCATTCAAGAATGGTGTGCTTGATGACATAAGTTTAATGAGTGTCTGCGGTGGTATTTTATGTGTTTTTATAATTTTGTTTTCTTACTCGCAATAAGACGAATTTTCGATAACTCGATTTTTTTTCGCATTCTCCTCAGCTTCGACTTATCGAAGTTTCACTGTACATTGATTTTTAGTCGTAAAATGTCTTTATTATTCAGATGTAATGAAAGAATAGTTTTATTATTTGGATTTGTATTGTAAAATAATAAGGAATACATTTAGGATTGGGAAAAAAAACTTCAGAACCTGTCTTTTCATTTGAGGGTTTTAGTTGAAATGATTTTTTTTAAAATGAAAATTGTATTTCTAAATGCATTAAATTAGGAGAAATAATGTCTACAAAGAAAAACATAATAGTTTTTTTAAAAGCATATTGAGGCAATGAGAAGCAGGGTTGGCAAAAACCCGGGTTTTTTAAAAAAGCCCATGGACCCAGGGTTTTTTGGGTTTTTTTTAAATAAAACCCAAAAAAAAACCAACCAAAGCTGGGTTTTTTAAAAGAAATGTTTTTTTTGTCTTTTTTTTTAGGGAAAATGTGGGTACTTTTAGCATATTGTAGCGCAAGTATAAGGACAAAGCACAAAAATTGTCATGGGGTAAAAAAAACAGGAAAATTCAGAGTTTTCTGAAGAAAAGTATAAAAGACGACAAAACCCGAACGGTCAATTCAGATTTTTTAGTTTCCATGATCATCAACAGTTAAGGCAAAGTTATTTCTCGAGTGATAAAATCTATTGTGTATTTGTTTGTTTTTAATTACCTAATTTTTATTTTTATTTTTTGAATTTTACTTTATTGTATTTCATTTTGTTATGCAAAACTACTGTAGAACATCAAGTAGTTTAAATCCCTTTTTACTGAATTCCAGCCTAATCACGACATTTCTTTGAATTTCATGTTGCCTGTTTTTCTATTTCTGTGCACAGAGTAAGAAATGTTAAACTTTTTCGTAAGATAATGAAAATACTGTACATCCTATTCTGTTTTCTGTCTGACCGTTTGAGAAACCTGTTGATTTCTAAAAAATATACCTTGTTTATTCGAGATTTGTGAGGTGTTGGTTTGCAGAAAATAATTCACATGAAAGCCTTTTAGCTAGAGTAGTTTCCTCTGTTCTACAAATATTGAGAAAATCAGACGTAAAAGGACTTAGTCAAAATAATTTGAGTTACTTATTGACCAGTTAAAGAAAAAAGTTAAAATATATTTATTTAAAATCTTTGGAGTATTTTTTTAATGCCGTTAAGAGTTAATAAATACTATTAAAGTTCAAAATTCATTTTTTATGACCATTGTCTGTGGTGAAGAACAAATAAAAAAGAAGTTTAAATTGTGAAAGTATTTAAATTAGTAAACTTTTTTAAAACTTCTCAGAAAATTTTAAAAAACCCAAAAGTGGGCTAAATGATGGGTTTTTTTAAATGGGTTTTTTCAAAAAAACCCATTGGGTCCAACCCCATTGGGTCCAACCCAATCTAATGTCCCTCCCCCCCAAACCTCATCTCCCTACCAAAACTGCTTTTTAAAGCTTCAATTCTGAAAGAATTCCAAGAAGAGCTCCCCTGTTCCCTGCAATTCTGTTCCACTTCTGGCATCCCGAAGACATCTGGTTTTTTTGCTTGTAGGCTAATTGCTTTTTCAGAACTGACAAATTTTTGTGTATTTTCCTTTTCCGTCTAAGCTATAAATTGCGCACTTAGGGGGCTCGTAGGGGAGGGGGGGGCAATACTGCTCACTCCCAGCGGTAAGGGGGCTTGCCCCCTCACTCCTCAAAGTTGCACAATAATGATCGATGGAAAAATGATTTTTTACTGGGTGGGTCGATTTATTCTAAGAAAATAAAAATACTAGCTAAATGGTCTTTTCTCATATTATTTCACGACAATCAAACTTTGAATTGGAAGAGGGAAGTTTACGATTTCCATGTGGGCAGGTTTTAGAGCCATATTCCACATTTTTTGGAGGTCATTTAATCAGTTGTGTTTAGTGATGTGGATTGGGTAAATACCCTGTGGGTAAGTAAATATTTTTTGGGTATTTACCCAAGGCCTGGGTAAATACCCAAAAACTGGGTATTTTACAAAAAATGCAAAAAGTGAATGGGATATTCTTTTTTTTAAATCTAAATATGAAATAATTGGTAAAACTGAAACATACATGTGTATTACACAGTTTATGATATTTTTTATTGAAAGACTTGATGAAATTATGAAAGACACAAATCGTGAACCAAAGAATCTTTCTTTTCAATGTCATAATTGGAGAAGTATAAGCAATTCAATGATGAACTTCAGGATTTTGAAATCACAATCTAGGTTAGTCATATCCATGGCTGTTTGGAAGAAAAAACTGAGAAGTTATTAAGACACTATGATGTTATTTATTTATTTTATTGCTGTTTAAGTGACAGCAAGACAAATATAGAAACAGTTTTCACATTAATAAGCCAAAAAAAAAATCAAAATATTATTTTCTGTTGCCTTGCTCATTTGCATTTGCTCCCCGGTACTTCGTGATGAAAATTTATTCAAACTATTTTTAATGCACACAATTAGTGATGTAGGGTGGGCAAGGTAAATATTTTTTTGGGTATTCGAAGGCCCCAGTTCAAGTGTGATTGAGTGTTTTGCAAAAAGAAGTTAGGTGGTATCAAAAGGTGATAATTTTCTTTTTTAAACATAAATAGTAAAATGAAGGATTAAAACTATAAAAAATTATACATCATAATTTTTTTAATTAAAGGCTTAATGAAATCTTATCAAAAAAGTATCAGAATTTAGAATGAACTATTTAGGCTCAAATTTTCTTCATTTTAAAATACTATTTTGGAATTTTATTTTAAGACTTATTCCGTGAGTAACACAGGATTTTTGAGACAGTATCAAAACTCCTTCCTGCTGCAAGTGCAGCTATCTTTAATTTTTCTCTTTCCCATTAATCAGTTCTTTGTCATTTTGAAACAAACCTCAGCAGTTTCTTTCCTTTAGAATTAATAAAAAAAAATTTTTAAACATCTTCAAGCACATTTTACTGAAAAAGGATTAAGTATTTTTATGCTAACATTTATGTTGTATTGCATATATTTTTATTATTAAATTGTTTTGTTCTTTAAATTAAAACATTGTAAAACAGCTGGAACGTCTCTATTTTTTTCTCCCACTGAATACATATGCTTGAAATACAATAAAAAGTGAAAGTCAAAATATCAAAATAAAATAAGCGAACTAACGACTGATACGTTATCACGGGATAGACCAGCCACTTAGTTCGCAAGGTCCATTCTTCAGAACATCTTTGGTTTGTTAATTTTTTTTTTTGGAACTTTAAATATGTCTGTATATTATGTGTGTGTGTGCATGACTATTATATATATATATATATATATATATATATATATATATATATATAAATACAAATACAAATGTGACGACCAGCAACAGGCTCTGGGCCCAGCTAGGCTGGTCCTAGTCAATTAATGAGTCCCCAATGAAGATCAATGGCCCTCTTAAAGCTATCCACTCCCTTGCTCATGACCGCCTCTTCCGGTAAGCTATTCCAAGTGCCCACGACCCTGCTAAAGTAGTAGTTTTTCCTGATTTCCAAGTTAGCCTGAGATTTAAATAGCTTAAAACAATGACCCCTCGTCCTGCTTTCCCCGCAAAAATTTAATCCATTTACATCTTCCATTTTGATAAATTTAAATAACTGAATCATGTCCCCTCTGACTCTCCTTTGCTCCAGGCTATACATGTTAAGCCTATTTAGTCTGGTATCACAATCTAAATCGGAGAGTCCCCTTACTAATTTAGTTACCCTTCTTTGGACCCTTTCCAATACGAAAATATCTTTCTTCAGATAAGGCGACCAGAATTGCACAGCATACTCCAAATGAGGTCTTACTAAACTCCTATATAAAGGCAGAAGAACTTTCTTAGATTTGTTTGAAATAAATCTATTGATGAACCCAAGCATTTTGTTGGCTTTGTTACTAGCAATACTGCACTGTTGACTAAACTTGAAGTCCTGATTTATAAAGACACCCAGATCCATAACATTTTCTGCCTGATTTATGACTGAACCCTGTAAACGATATCTCATACGCTTATTTCCATGACCTAAGTGTAGCACTTGACATTTCCCTACATTAACTGCCATACCCCATTTATCTGCCCACTTAGTAATATGATCTAAATCCTCTTGCAGCTGTTTTACTTGTTCTTCATTTTCGACAATCCCCATAACTTTTATATATGAGATGCAGAATACGCCTGAACACTTGAACTAGGTTTGAAGGAAATTTCTGCAAAAGATATAGCTAAATAAATGTAATAATAAATTGAGCGACATTTTGTTCCATTTTGATGTCGTGCAGGGACATATTACTGGGTTATAAAAGACTAGGACCTTAAAAAATTGATGTTTGCTTTTTTTTTTGTAATTAGTTAAGATTTTAACTTTTTGTAGGATGGCTTTTTATATCTGAATTTTGGCTATCGACATTGATTAGGCATATCCAACACATTTAATGTGAATATCATATTAGATTGCCCAGTTGTTTCACACAATAATTCTTTAAATATGCGATCAAAAAGAATTTTTGGGCAGAAATTTATTGTTTTGTATATGGTTGGTTATATACATACATAGAATACATACAGAAAAGTATTTTAGTTGAATATAAATTTTTGAAATAAATACCCGGGTAAATACCCACTTTGGGTATTTACCCTGGTATATACTCTGGGTATTTACCCCTGAAAATAAATACCCGGGTATTTTACATCACTAGATGTTAAAATCCCGTAATATCATCCAATTTTACAAAAATAAATTAAGAAAAAATTAGCATCAGGCGCGCCGTTCAATACCCCCCCCACTTCTTTTGACCCCCCTTTTCTCGTGCACCAACCGCATGTGATTGGGCATAAAGATTCTCAGAGTTACTTTTCTTATGTTCTGAAAATTTACCTTTATTTTTGTGAAATCGATATTTCAAAGCTTTCTTTCTATCAAAATAATATCCAACACTAACCTTTATATATATATATTTTTGGGGGGGGGGGGGGCACCATATCTATCAGTGCCCTGGGAACCCAGGTGTGTAAATCGGCCCCTGTGTGTGCACACTCTAGTCCAAGGGTTCTCAACATAATTCCTACTTTTAAAATAGATAATATTACACAGTTTGAAAATCATTACATAAAATATAGCATTTCAATTTTCCCTCATAGCGATGTTATTTTCCCTCGTAGTCATTTTATCGATAAAAGTGTGCTGTCTCATTTTTGCCCAAACGTTATCATAGAGTTCTTTTTAAACGAGCTGATTTGTGCATCACATGACTTCTTTTTACTCCAATTTAATGTCATTTCCCCATTACTGGCAATTTTAATGTGGTTCAATTGTTTACTCTCTAAATATCACTAACAATGGCCATATTAAAACCAAAAAGGAAAAAAAATCGCAAAATTTGTTGCCAAGTTGGCGACAAAACTGGGCGACCAAAAGACTGGCGATGTATCGCCAAGTGTCCGACAAATTATAGCACCACTTGAGTTTACATCGAAATTAATGATGATTTTCCCCCAAAAAGGGGCAAAAGAACCCCTCAGGACCATCCGAATGCAACCAAAATTGAAGGTGCACAACTAAGTCCCACTAGGGGTCTACGTACCCAATTTCAACTTTCTAGGGCATACTGTTTTTGAGTTATGCGAGATACATACACACATATACACATACACACATATGCACATACACACGTACATACAGACGTCGCCAGAAAACTCGTTGTAACTAACTCGGGAATCGTCAAAATGGATATTTCGGGTGTCTGTAGGTTCCTAGGCACATATCCACGTGTGGTCGGGTCGAATAAAAATCTCGACATTCATTCGGGGATGAGCAAAATGGAAATGAATGTCTATTTTTGAGTGGAAATGTTTTCGCGAATACAATACTTCCTTTTTTGTAAAAGGAAGTAAAAGGCCAAAAGTCGCAATTTTAGGCCTTCTCTTTAGTGTGGTCAAGGGGCCGTTTCTGAATTTCATCTGATCTCTGGGAGGGGGGGCCAGTGGTTCCTTCGATTCGACTGAACGTGTTGTTCTGGTCTTTCCAGCGAGAGCAGCCTGTTTGTCTCCAAGAACCGAGTGATCCTGAAGACCTGTGGATCCACCACGCTCCTTCAGGCGGTCAAGCCACTCATCTACATCGTCCAGGATTTCACGGACTTTGACATCGTCCTGGTGAGTTGCACATCCCACTTCGTGCGGCATATATTCCCGGTAACCAGTGGCGTAGCCATGGGGTCGGGGATGGGGGGTCAGAACCCCCCCCCCCCCCCGTGAGCCCCAAAAAATCATTTTTCAGTCGAACCTGAAGGGTTCTGTTTATGAGCTAAAAGATTTTATTTAATATAATAGCTTTTAAGACGTTAAAAAGCTTATGTCTTCCTGTTATATATATACTAGCTGTACCCGACGCGCGTTGCTACGCCAACAAAAAAATCCATCATTATACTGATTTTCATGACAGTCGGTTGAACGGGGCAGAAGTGGCTACTCTGCAGTGCCACCTGGTGGCGACTGGCTTCAATGAGCACCTTCTCCGTGGAAAAATACATATAGATAGCCATTTTCATAATAATCGGTCCAGGTATCAAGTTATACTCAAATTTTGTACTCACGCAGTTTGAAAGATCAATCCATCGCTAAAAATATCAGTTTTAAATCCCTCGTTGCATGAAAAGCCATAAAGAAAGAATTTATTTGTTCAAATTCAAGAAAAATGGCTAACTTCTTATCAATGAGATCTTTCACGCGAATTCATTTCTGCATTTTATTCGTATTTATCCGATCTATTGTGACTTAAATTGGAATGAAAAAGGATCGGATTTTTTTCCAACCGGTCTATAAACATTCCCGGTACCAAAAATAACAAACGGTGAAAGTTTCGGCCAAATCTGCTGGGTAGTTTTCGAGTTCATGGATGACATACAGACAAACATTCATTTATATATATATACAGTAGTACCTCCTGTAAGGGACACCTCCAAATAAGGGACAACTCTATTTAAGGGACATTTTTTCTGGTCCCAGTCCCTTTGAATTGGGATATCCTTGTATTTGCCTCTGAATAAGGGACAGTTACAGAGAAAACTTATAACAATTAATGAATAAATGCAACATACAAAGTATTGAATTGACTAGAATTTAAAAATCTAAAATTCAACAGATGAAAGTTTGACATTGACGTTTACAAATATGATGTATTGTGAAATTGTTGCGAAAATTTGCATGTATGTTTTATCCTCTTAGTGTTTTTTTCAAGTAGGCTAACAACCGAAGGATAATTAACGACCCAGGAATAGTTTCGTGTAAAAAGCTTGAAATGTGAACACTGATTGAAATTTATATCATATTAAATTTTAAATTCCATGAAATCAATTAAGTCAATATACAGTCATGTTCAGTTATGGAATTACTTCAAAATAATCCATGTATTTTATAAAACTATACTGTTGCCAATTTTTATTAATTTTAATTATTAAAATCATAAAATTTAAAGCATAATTACTTTTCAATTTTAATTAGTATAAATCATCTTTAACATTTTATCTTAAATGCTAATAGTGTATGTTCAATGCGAAATTATACTGAGTAAATATACTGCATGTATCAATTCATATACCTCCGAAGAAGGGACAAAATTTCCGATGCCCTTAGTGTCCCTTATTTAGAGGTTCTACTGTATAATATTTTATAATATATGTGTGTGCGTATATATATATATAAACTTGAGGGAATGACTTTACTTTAAACTTCAAAAAAAAATCCCCCCCCCCCCCAAGGATTTTTTCTCGCTACGCCACTGCCGGTAACTAATGGTTAATGAGATGTCAAGAATGCAATTTTTGCAGCAGCGTTGTGGTTTTGGCCGGACAAAACTCATTTTGGCCGTGCCACTGGCAAAAACTGGATTCAACCACCTGGCAGAAACTGTATCGCATAAAAGCACACTAACGAGTGTACACATACAGTTTGCATGCATAATACTGCACATTTTGATGCATGATTGAAAGAAATCTTTATGTGTATTTATCATAATTCAAATAATTTAAAAACTGATTCATTGATTAAAATTAACTTTTTTTTAACGTTAAAAATTATTCACAATGAAGAAAAGGAATAGTGTTTATTTGGAATAATAAAGAGCATGCAATATTAGCTGATAGCATTTATAGCTTTGGAGGCTAATGTGCTAAAAACTGACTATTTCAAGGATTTTGAATCTATTACTACTTTACAAATTAAATCTATTTATAAGCACGAATTTTTCACGTAGACGCCATGTTTGGTCATTCGCAAGATGGAAATAGACGAGACTATTCGTTGCCTAAGTTAAAAAAAAAATTGGATCAGTTTTGATAAGTTTACCTCAATAGAAGCTATTGAAGGTATCATAAAATGTACAATAAATCATGTTTTTTATAAAAGTATTTTCATGAAAAATGTGAATTATTATCTGCACAATTGTATTTGGTCCTCATTGCTTTGGAAACTCTGCTATCAACTAAAACATTCATCTAAAATGCAGTTTCCTGCCAACTTCTCATTTACCAACTTATTTTTTGTCATTTTTTGAAAAAAAATTCAAAAACCAATTTTAACTTAAATTTCCCACATTTAAATAAATATGAACTGAATAATTATTTTTCATAGTGTGCAGAGCTCTACTTATTTTTATGAAAGTAGTAACCCCCCCCCCCCACAGACCCTTTTTATACTTTAAAACAGAGGTGGCCACTAAGTTTTTTCGGGTCTAGTGGTTATATTAGTGAATCACTAAATGAAGGAATCTCTAACTTAATTAATAAATGAAAACATAAGTGATTTATATTAAATGATTGAGTGAGTAAATGGAACGAACTATTTCACTTCGTCCCGCCATGTACTTGACTCATTGTACAATTTATTTAAAATACAAATCATTTTAATATTAACTAAATTAATACTGCATTGAATATTAGGAAGTCTCAATTAATACTTAAAATGTTAATAACAAGAACATTATCATTTTATAGTAACAAAAATAATTTTTGACTTACAACAGAATATTACAATATGAGTACCAATTTTGAAAAATTGCTTGTATTACCAAATGCTTTAATCTTCGGCAGTATTTTTTTCCTGACTGGAATAGACTACGTATGGTACTACATAGCTAAAATAATACCCCATAGGTAGAGGTAAAAGCAGAGGAACTATTTCACTTTGTGCCATGTTCCCCTATTTGTTTGAAAAAAAAATGGTTCCCCTAATGTAATTATTGAAGTACACGTTCAGGGCCCAATACAGGCTGATTTTGCTAACGTTTTCGGTATTTTCGCAAAAATCTTGTTTTGAAATCGGTACTTTCACATAAATCAAGTAATAAAATCAGTAGCTTCACAAAAACATCGAAAATTTCAGAAATTAGCATTTTAAAATATAAAATTTGTTTCTCTGTTTAAAACAAAATTTACTCATAAAATAAAATTATAAGCAGGTTTATATGAACAATCCCTTAAATAGAAACCTTTTTGTAGTATTTTAACTCATTTTTAGCCGTTTCTCGCCAAAGTGTATTGATGCAATATTATTGCAATCTTTCAACATCTGTTTTGGGAAACCTTTTTTCTCATAATTTCCTATATTGTACACAGTACATAGCCCATTAAGCTGAAATTACGGTGCTATTTTTGGTACTTCTTAGATTTTTAGCTCCCCCTCCCCAAAAAACGAAACCTGTTAAAAATAATACTAGATGACATTTACACTTTTCGAACTAAAATTTCACTTGTTCTACTTCTCTTTTACAAAAATTAAGATGCCTCTAAAATTTCAAAAAAAAAACAATGCTGATAAAAAAAACTTTCACAAAAATAGAATGATGCAATACCTTCACAAAAATAGGTAGCGAGAAAAAAATCCTGGATTGGCCCCTGACGTTGTTTGCTTTTTAAATGAATCAGCTTATTCTGTGAACGTTTGCAAAGTATGTGTCGATTTGAAATGGACTCTTTTCAGGACATCTTCTATTCGAGGAAGAACTTCATTCGGCCAGAGCTCCAGAACAAGCCCCACACCAGTTTCGAAGACGAGGTGAGATTTTTTTTTTGTTTCTTCATTTTTTTTTTTTTTTTGCGAATAAAAATAGCTTTATTAATGCAACAATAAGAAAGATAAATCGTAATAGATTGTCGTCTGCGTATTTCCCGTGATTTTAATTGCATGGAAATGATCGGAAATATTATCTCATTGATTTAAAATGTTTAACTGTTGCCGTCTTATGTTTGTTAACTAATAAAATATTTGTAATTGATTCAAGCAAGGCTTTTGAAATAACTTTCAATTTTCGCTCTTTGCTTTGCTCTTGCAATAATTCAGACATTGGGATGGTCGTCAAGTTTTTGCATGTGTCATTTTGTTTTTGTTGGGAATATTGCTTCCTCGTCAAGCATGGGGAGGGATCAGAAAAAGGAAAAATATAGAAGAAAGTTTCGTGATGGCCACAACATACTAGTTTTTTACATGGCTTATCCAACATTTTTTCATTCAGCCTATAAATCTTCAAAGGAATGTAATTTCTAATAACTCGTTTAAGAAGTTGAGACAACCTAAAAAAGTGTATATAGTACTCCAGTTAAGTAGAATGATGTTTTTATTTTGTTTGTTCATTGATTTATATATTTTGCATGTAAGATATGCACTGGGAAGTTAAAAATATGAAAGGAAGTTTTTTATGAAAAATATTTCTCAATTACTTTTTAATTGTTTTGAAAATTTCCTATTTTTGTATTAAAATACTGGTCCTACATTTTCCTACTTTTTTTGTAAAAGAAACCTATTTTTTTTGCAAAAATATCCTACTTTTTGACCTTCAAAATGCACTATGACCCCTGCATTGTACCTGCTTCTTTAAAATTTGCTCAAATTTTGATTTATGATGGGATTATGAATTGGGCATTGATATGTACAGTTTATTTACTGTTGATTTTAACCTAAAAGAAAAATAGCTTTTCTTAAGGGTTCACCTTTCAAAATTTTTTTTTAAATTTAAGTAAATTTTATATTTCTTTGAAACCATAACATGCATGCTTGTTTTGTTATCAATAATTTATTTTCAAAATTAAAAAATATTGCCTACTTTTTTTAAAAATTCAAAAAATTGTGGAAAATTTCAATTTTTTAAAATCTTTAAGGTTTTTTTATTTTTGCACTCATTTAAGGAACGTTTTTTGCTAAACGATCACTATAATCATCTCTAAAAATCTGTGCATTCCTTTGCTTATGAGTTGATTAGAAAATTTTCTGTGATTAATTATGTAAAAAATCAGTTTTTTTTTTTTAAAATTTGGTTTTTGAAGGTTTAACATGCTCTAAACATTTGAGTCATTTATAAAATGCTTATCCAATGACAGTTTTGTCAAGTATGTTATCCCAATTACAAAAAGTATTACTTTACAGCTGTATCTTTAATAGAAAAATATCCTTAGTATTCTAATGACATGAAAACACAAAAAGACCATCGAGAAAAAGCAGTTCAAAGTTTTTCTTTTGCATAAGAACACATAGGGAGCGTGGCCTAAAACCACTCATAACTTTTTAAATATTTGAACTAAAGCATTGAGACTTTTTCCCTGTGTTCAGAATAGTTTTTAGTTTTGAAATAAGTAATAAAATCTTTTTTGATCGTTTCATCATTTTTGAGGTACTTTTAACCCCTTAACAAAGTAAAATTGCAATTTCCTTGTAGTGTGATCGTATAGATTTGTTCGTTGAATATCCAGAAAAGGGAAATATGGCGTCACATGCTCAAAGATATGCAATCCAGTTGCATCGTAGCAATTAAATATAAAATGAGCTATGAAACAGAATTTACATTCATCTTCTTGCCAGCAATGAAATTATGTAAAAATTTTTCTTTAGAAGGAAATAGCATGTGGTGCATAAATTTCACGAACTGTCATAATCAGGGTTGGCAAGTTTTTGCCGGGGGCGGAAAAAACCACGGTTTTTACCGCCCGGCAAAAATAGGTTTTTGCCAAAGTGGCAAAAATAGATTTTGTGTTAACAACTTACGGACAGTTTTTTCTCCTTTTACATAAAAGTAAAAGCATGAAAAGATTTTGATAAAAGGCTTTGCCACTTTCTGTAGAGTGAGCTAGTATCACTAAAAAGTAGAGTGAATATAGAATACACATAGTGATCGGCTTTTTTTTCTTCTTTGTAAATTCTTCTCTTGGCTATCCATTTTCCCAGTCAGTGAGAAAAAATGCATTATTTCTTTAGTGAGGAAAAGTTAATATTTTTTTATATTCAAGTAAATATTCTGTTATTGATTAAATAACTTAAAAATCTTAGTGGGATAAAAAAAGTGATTAATTAAATATATGTGTATATATATATATATATATATATATATATAAATAATTAGAATTCAATTTTTTATTAATTTACTAAGCTTAAGTAAACATTCTTTGTTTTAGCATTGAAGGAATTGGCTCACTCTGAAATAATTGTTTTAGCAAACATTTAAAATCTTAAGTTTTGCAATCCCAACATTTGTTATTTATTTATTTTTCACCTTATAAATTAGACATAACTAAAATATTAAAGTGCATTATTTATATTATAGTGTCACTATTTCTTAATTAACACTATAATGCTACTTTATTTGCAATTAGGTTTTTGCCGTTTTTTCCATTTTTGCCGTTTTTTTCCATTTTTGTCATGGTTTTTTCCACTGTCCCAGCAAAAACACCTTTTTGCCGGCAAAAAACCCAACCCTGGTCATAATATTGGAAAATGTTTAATTGTGACAGTGAGAAGCAAGTAGACTTTTTGAATTTTCTGAGAAAAACTAATTCGATATTCAGATGCTAGGTAGGCTTTTATTGAAATTTTTTTTCTCAGGGGCATATCTCAAGGAGAGGTCCTCCTCCTAACTTTTAATGTGAAGCAATAAAAACACGAAAACAAAATAGCATTCCCGATTTTTTTTCAAAATGTCCCAGGTATTTTAAAACTGAAATGCAAGCGTGTTGTATGTTTTGCTATTAATGCTTAGTAAAAAAACTTAAAGAAAAAAAAAACTGTTCCTCTTGGAAATTTTAATCTAATAATTGCCTAAAACACACAAATTTGCAAAATTTTGCGTTCCCCCAAGTTTGTGGGGGCAGAATCCCATCTTCACTTGTTCATCAAAACAATAGCCACATAAAAAAACCTCGGTCAGATGAGTAAAATTGGTCAAAAAAAAAAAAAAAACTGTTTTCTTTTTATTATATTTATAAAAACTAGACCGTTAACTGAACCTTTTGAAAAAAATTTTTTTTTGAATCTGTGAAAAATTGAAGTTATGACACTTTAATATTTTTAATAAATATCACACACCTTTGTTTACGGTTTTACTCTCCTTCCAGCTGTCAAATTAAGTTTGATTCTAAGTAAATTAGTTTTATTTTCCTTTTTGAATCCCTAAAATAAATCATAAGACCTTATTTGTTTTAAATTTGTATGAAAAATTAAATTACAGTAAAACAGTAAATGTTCATTTTCTCAGAACATTTTTGGCTTGTTTACAAATGTCAAACTGTTCCACTGTAATGAATTCTTATTTAAATTTGCTAAAAATTTTATGCAAAATACCTGAGAGGGTTCTTAACGTTGTAATGAGAAAGATTTTTCTGTTTGGTTAGCTGTGTAAAATATTTGCTATATTTTATTGAAGTATGGATATATTTTACTGAAAATGTCTAGTTTTTGGGTTTTTCCTTTAATTTTTATTTTTATCACAACATTTTGAAAAAGTACTCCCATCATTCTATTTTCTGTTTTATGTATCATATTTTTGCTAGTATTTTGTCATTTTGATGAAATTTCGGGCGCAAGTCGTTATATGGAAAAAGCGTTAAAAATTCAAATTTTAAATATGAAAAAAAATAATAATTTCAAGATATTTTCATAAAATTTTGTATTTGCGTAAGTATTAGCAACATGTAACTATGCTGAAAATTTCAATAAAATTTGTTGAAAATTACTGTAAAAAATAGATAGTCCCTTGACACCTTAATGTTGAATTAATTTCCCAAAAATAGATTTTTTAATGACTCATTAGCAGGGTTGGCAAGTTTCTGCCAAGGTGGTTAAAACCACTGGTAGAAACTGGTTAAAACCGGCATGGCAAAACCGTTCTGCCACATTTGGGGCAGAAACTGGCAAAAACTCACAAAATGACAAAAAATTAATTATTGACACACAGTAGAAAATACATGGAAAAAATAATTAATTTGTTAACTAAAGCACAATCGTTACTCTGCATCAAATGTTACATTGTTTGGACCCTGCCGTTGCCTCTTAGAAAAGGTGGTTTCAAAAATCCAAACAGTTTTCTCAATTTAATATGCACAAATTAGAATATTCTTGCAACAGAAGAGCTATAGGCAATGCATCAAAGAACAGGCAATATTCGTGAAACTTTCATCAGTTGTATATTTTTTCAAACTGGTCCACCCTTATCTAGTAACTGGGAAACGGTAAAAATTTGACTGGAAACATTAAGTTTGGAGAAATGGGGCCAATTTATTTTATAAAGCTGTGACATTAGGTACACACAAAATCTAGGTTAATATTAGCAAGTAAATTTTGACACTTTCTTCTTGAAGCATGTGATAATTTCAATCACAAGCAATTTAGATGAAGCATATAAAACAAGCAAATTACAATCAGTAATTTCCTGATTTTTGTCCTTTGTTAGATTGATGCAAATATTACGAGCATCTGCAATTGAAAAGTTCCCTTTTTGAACTAAACAAGGTTCGTACGCTCCTTCAAAACTCCTCCAATAATCCTTCACGTAGGAAATTTTTTCGTAAGGGCCCTTCAAACTCCTTCATTTTGGTTTTAACTCCTTCAAAACTCCTTCGTTTTTAGATCAAGACTACGTAATCTTCCTCTATGACAGTAACTTATAGTACTTTGATCGACAACTAACTTCGTCACAAGGGAAGTTTTAATGTAGTCATTTCGTGCATTTATTTTTTTTTTTATATAGATGTCATTGACTAATTGATCATAGTTAAGTCACAATAGTTGAAGGTGAAAATAGTATTAGATGATGAAAGAGTTTCATAAGTGAAGTAAAACATGCTTAAATGGTGCTTGTTATTGATTGTTTTTCTTCCACCACACTCTCGGCGGCAGAAGTCAGATTGTTTAATTATTATTTAAATCTTTAAAACTACATAAGCAGATGTACTATATTAAGTGATTGTGTCAAAAAAAAAAAAATAATTGTTTAGTAAATAGCAATTATGGTATTGTGAAAATGGTCTTCCGTAAGTGATGTCATGCCTTGGGGAGACTGGTCCATAAAATCATAGGTGGATTTAGGACTGAGTTCCTGGGGGGGGGGCAGGATTTTTTTTTTTTGGAGCAACATTTTTAATTGCCCTCCCCCCCTCCCATATTTTTGTCTGTTTTCTGTGATGCGTAAGGCCATTCTTTACTTTTTTATGTGTCGTTTTCATTACTGTGTGTAATCATGATGTCCTTTTTAAATTGACCTTAAAAGAGAGGGGGCTGGTATTAAGAGAGTGATGCAGTGCTCCCTCTTAAGTGGGATATAGAATATCTCCAGTTTTAGGGGGCCCGGGGGTTACTCCCCCGGAGGAAATTATCTAAAATGGATATAAAATTCTGTATTTTGAAGTCTTATAAGGGTTAATTGTAAATAATAGGCAAATAATTTTTTTTTTAAGTTTTACGCTTTAAAAGTGCTTTGTGATGCAAGTTAATACTTTAAAAGAAATGGTGCACAGATTTAGAGAATAGGTATCAAGAGAGTAACATACTACCCATTTGAACAATTCTTAATTTATACACTTGATAAGTAATAAAATTGAAGCACACTTTGCTTAGGAGTTTCAAAGACTTGTCTAATTATTTTCAAGGTTTGGTTGGTTAGATTAGGTTTTTGGTTCAAGAGCCCTTTTGTAGGCTATACTGCGCCAATTCTTTTCAGGGATTTTAGAACCTATTAATAATTTGCACTTTCCAGCCTCTGAAATTGAGTAGTAGATTATACACTTGTACAGTATTGTTCAAACTTTGTAAGAAACGGCTATTTTAAGTTTAAAAGAAAAAATAAACTTTAATTTCCTATTCAAAAAAGAAAAAAGTCATGATTTTTTTTGTTATAAGATTTTGGAAGATAAGTTGTTACTATATAAACTCCTCCAAAACTGGGGAGCATTGTCCCCTTTGCCCCCCCCCCTATAAATTCACCCATGCTCTTCTGAACTATTCAAAAACGAAAAAATAATGATTTTTTTTAAAAATTTTTGGAAAATGTGTTGTTACTACATAAAGTCCTCCCAAAACTGGGGGGGCATTGCCCCCCTCTGACCCCCCATAAATCCGCCCATGCATAAAATTGTGACAAGGGGAAGAGGGAAAGTGACAAAATGTAAAATCACACAGTTATTGTTTGTAGAAAGTATGACATGTGTGTGTGACGAGAGGAGGAGTTAGGTGAAGTGTGACACTAAGTGATAAAGGGGGAAGGGGTCAAATATGCTGAAAAAAGTGTGACGTTATCTATAATGACAGCCCATTAGTACTCCTTCAAAATCTCATTTTACTCCTTCAAAACTCCTCCAAAACTCCTTCATTTTATTTCTGAAATTGAGTACGAACCCTGACCAAATCAAGGGCACTAGCAAAGTATTTTATTTTTTATGATGATGTTTGATATCTCAGTTTATTTAAACGAATATCATTCAGCAATTACTTTAAAAGTAAAGTTAAAGTTATTAAAGACACTTTTAAGTTTTTGCCAGTTTCTGCCGGTTTTTACCGGTTATAACCGGTTTCTGCCACTGGCACGGCAAAAATTAGTTTCCGCCGGCAGAAAGCCGACCCTGCTCGTTAGTAAAAAGTCTGGACAGACTGTTTGGCGTCTTAATAAATGTATGGTATGCAAATTTCAACATGAAATGAACAGATCCCTGTACATATAAATGTTGTGGTGCGTATTTAATGTTTAAAGTGCATCTGCTGATGAATTCTTTCTTAAAATATTGACCTGTGGAGCTTTGCTATCTTTCTGGAATTTTTTTTTTTTCGCTCTCTGACTCGTATGTTTATTTCTTGTTTCATCGAGAGGTAGTGTAAAACAACTTGTTTTGAAACAAATGGCCCAATCTTCGTTATCATGTGTCGAGGATATTAAGTAATTTTTATAAAAAGTAGTTCTGTACAGCTGGAAATAAGGGTAGTTACATTCCCAGATCAATTAGTACTGAACTCTACTATTAAAGTACCTTTTTTTCTCTTTCATGTGGATCTTTCCAGACTGAAGTATTGGATGAACTCTTTGATGGTAAGTGTTTTTCTTTTTTTTAAAACTGTCTTTTCTTAAATGTCAAGAGTTTTTTCTTTTTGATTCGCTTGGTCACTGGTCATCATAATGAACAAAGATGGCAACCAATCAAGGTTTGAAAAAACCGCAAGTTTTTTTTTTAATAGTCCAGCCCACCTGGGTTTTGATCAGTCCCGAATTTTTTCTGGTTTCTATCGAAAAACCTAGATTTTCCAAGAATTTTTTTTTTATCTTGATCTATTTTTACTTAACTATAATGCTTTGCTACTGTTACTTTCCATAGATCTGTATGTAATTTTGAATCATGCATCTATTCTTACTCAAATATATTTTAAAAATCAGAAAAATTAAATCTATATACAGGGTAATTTTTATTTATTTGTTTAAATTTATTTCCGATTTATTTTTAACTAAAATTTTTTTTTTTATATTTTATTTTAATGTAATTTTATTTCATTATTTTGTGAGTGTGTATGTTATTGGTGTGGCAAGGAAGTTTTCTAACAAAAGGATTATAATTAAAAATAAATAAATAATTTAAAAAATATTGAAAAGAAAATAAAATTAAAATAAGAGCAAAAAATAAAATGAATAAAAAAGATGAAAGGTTGAGGAAAGGGGGGGGGGGCACCCCTGAATATATGTATGTGTATTGTATGAATATTGAATACCCGTGGTACAGTTTTAAGAAAAAGAGGACAACGTCAACCGTAAATATGATTATTACCAAGTATTTTAAAATTCATAGATTTCAGAAGTCAGAAGTAAAAGTTTGAGCACTATTAAAATTAGAACTTATAAAGTCACATAATAAATCTTGCATATAATGGGTAGAGGAATGTGTTGTAAACATTCTAGTATGGTTACAGTTTAAGGAATGTATAATCAGGGTTCGTACATCCTTGAAAAACCTTGAAAAGTGCTTAAAAAATAAGTTTATTTTCAAGTGCTTGAAAACATTGAAAAAATTTTAATACCTCGAAAAAGTTTAGTGCTTAAATTCTTTCAAAAATCATCAGATTGTGCTTAAAACTTTTAAAAAAGTATTTTACTAATGCAATTTTCTGAATATGCGTTCTATTTGCAGCATCGCAAAACTTTAAATCGGAAGCTATTTTGACATATGGTACCTCGGATTAGTTTATTTTTTAATCAATTTCAATGTCTAAAAAAGGAATTATTTTGGAAACCATAACAACATTGAACTTACCCGGATTTCGAGGAAAAATTTTTTGGTTTTTGAAATTTCAATCTTTTTGCATCCTGCAAAATTTTAAATATTTTGGCTAGTCGAATGTTATTTTTGCATATACTACCTCAGATTAGCATATTTTGTGTTAATTGTAATAAAAAATTAATAAATTTATTTTATGGAAAACATGCCAACGTTGAACTTACTCGGACTTTGCGGAAAATTGCTTCTCATGTTTGAAATTTCAATCTTTTTGCATCTTGCAAATATTTAAATATTTTGGCTAATCAGATGTAATTTTCATATATATGATACCTTAGATTAGCATATTTTGTGTTTAATTTTAGTAAAAAATAAATGAATTTATTTTATGGGAAACATGCCAACATTGAACTTAATTCACGAAAATTTGCTTCCCTTGTTTGAGGTTTCAACCCTTCAGCATCTTGTAAATATTTTATTTTTGCAATTAGAAATTATATTTAAACATGCTACATCAGATTAGCTTGTTTTATATTATTTTTTTAATAACTAAAAAATTAATAACTTTTGTTTTGTTTAATTGCATATAAACTTATTTAATTTTGCAATTTTGATTTTAATTTATCATTAGCTAATTCTTGGTTATTACAGATTTTTTGAAAAAAATTTTAATTTCATCGATTGAGCACTTAACATTTTGACTTAAAGTTTGTATTTTAATGATAAAGTTGAGCTATACAATTTTGTAAAGTTGAATTTATAAGTACATCATTTTTTTATGTCTGCTAAAATAATTAAGGTATATAACACGGGTGATTGTGTTTTGGTTATTCACTGGAAATCCAGTAGAGTTTGTTATGCTTTCACCTACCTACTTCCAATTTCCCCCCTTTAGCTCAAAATTTCAAAATTACTACTTTTGTTGGGTTGTGGGCACTTGGAACAGCTTACCAAAAGAGGCTGTAATCAGTAAAGGGTTAGATAGCTTAAGGAGAGTCATTGATCTTCATTGGGGTCCAATAAAAATGAGGTCAGCTTAAAAATGAATATGAATTGTATACATATCTTATTAGTATTAGTAAACAGTTTAATTTTGTAAAAATATTTACTAACAATGTCATTTGTTTTTCAATGAGAAAAGTATTGTTTAATAACGAGTAATTTTGTAAAAATTAAATTAAAACTAAGTAAGCAAACTCTTAAGCAGTAAGTGACCACCCCTAAACCAGTGCTAAAGAATTTACCACAGCTATTCAATAAATAAAAATTAAACTTACCTCCCTAAAAGGAACCTTTATTTAAAAAAAAAAAAAATGAACAAATCACAGTAACGATGATTTTCTTCTGAACTGATTACTTTATTGGCATATAATTAAAACCATAAATAATGATCCACCATAAATAACAAGCACGTGTTACATGCAATAAATTCATTTTGTGATGAAAGAAATTTACTTTCGGGACTTATTTTTTCCCTTGCTTTCTGATTGGAACTGAATAGGGGAAATTTACTTTTAATTTGTTGCAAAATAAGCCTCAAATAATCTGGCATGCCGGAAAATTCAAATTTCCCAGCATGCTGGTCAGCTTCTCTTTTTCCGCGATGCCGGATAATACAAATTCAAAAGTGACGACCAGCAACAGGCTCTGGGCCCAGCTAGACTGGTCCTAGTCCATTTACAATCCCCAGTGAAGATCAATGGCCCTCTTAAAACTATCTACTCCAGGGTGGTAACACACCTGGAAAAACCTGGAAATCAGGGAATTCTCAGGGAAGTTTTAATTTCTGGAAAAAATCAGGGAATTATCAGGGTATTTTAAAAATTTCTCAAAATATCAGGGAAAAATATAATTTTTAACCACAAACCTCTGAAGTTTTCCTTCCCGATATTTCTTTTCATTTTGACACGAAAGTTTTTTTTTTTTTTTTTTTTTTCCACACCAAACTTTATACACATTCTAAAATTATTTTTAACTGCTACAAACCAGCAAAGCCTCAAGATAGAACTCAACAAAAAATTATAAGAATTTGTAAAACTACCTCAAATCAGATATGCTTCTTTTCATTATTTCTTAATTTACTTTAAAGTTCTGAGGATCGTATCTGTAATTATTAATATTTTAATATTTTGTTTCATACAGCTGATCTCAATATTTTTGCATCTGTGTTTGGAATTTTATTTATTTATTTTTTTAAATTTTTGATTATTCTTAAGCTTTGTTAGAAGGCTTGTAGATAAAATTTGTTTACATTCTTTAAAACCTCAATTTGGAATCGTTTAATTGAAATTCTCTAATAATTTTGAGTGCGAGTTTTCAAATATCACAAGTTAAATGTTGAACTGGACGAAATTTAATTTAAAAACTTTAGTCTTCAAGTACTTTGAATGTTTCATCTTACTGTTTTCTTTCTTGTTTTCTGATATAAAAATCTGTTTACCTCATATTTTTCAAACTAAAATCTACTGCTTGCCACGATTGTAAAATCAGGAAAATTTATGGAGCTAAATCAGGGAATTATCAGGGAACTTTTTTTCCATGATTTTGTTACCACCATGTACTCCCTTACTCATCACCACCCCTTCCGGTAAGCTGTTCCAGTACTCCGCAATAATAATCATTTTTCCTGATATCCATGTCAGCCTGAGATTTAAATAGCTTAAAACAATGACCCCTCGTCCTGTTTTCGGTGCTAAACTTCAGCCCCGTAACATCTTTCATTTTAATAAATTTGAACAGCTGAATCATGTCCCCTCGGTCTCTTCTTTGCTCAAGACTAAATTTTTAGCATTCTAAGCCTGGAATCATAGTCTAAGTGAGAAAGTCCATTTATCAGCCTTGTAGCCCGGCTTTGAACCCTTTCCAATACATTAATGTCAGGGCCCAATACTGGCTGATTTTGCTACCGTTTTTCAGTACCTTCACAAAAATCTTGTTTTGAAACAGGTACTTTCACAAAAATCTAGTAATAAAATCAGTAGCTTCACAAAAACATTGAAAAGTTTGCATTTTAAAATATAAAACTTGTTTCTCTGTTTAAAACAAAATTGACTCATAAAATAAAATTCTAAGCAGGTTTATATGAACAATCGCTTAAATAGAAACCTTTTTGTGGTATTTTAACTCATTTTTAGCTGCTTCTCGCCAAAGTGTATTTATGCAATGTGATCGCAATCTTTCAACATCTGTTTTGGGCAAACGTTTTTCTTATAATTTCCAATATTGTACACAGTACATAGCCCATTAAGCTGAAATTACGATGGTATTTTTCGTACTTCTTAGGTTTTTAGTTCCCCCCCCTCCCCAAAAAACGAAACCTGTTAAAAATATTACCAGATGACATTTACACTTTTCAAACTAAAATTTCGCTTGTTCTACTTCTCTTTTACAAAAATTAGGATGCCTCTAAAAGTTCACAAAAAAAAAAAAAAAAAACAATGCTGATAAAAAAGAACATTCACAAAAATAGAATGATGCAATACATTCACAAAAATAGGTAGCAAGAAAAAAATCCTGGATTGGCCCCTGAATACATTAATGTCTTTCTTAAGATAAGGAGACCAAAACTGAACAGCATACTCCAAATGAGGTCTTACCAAACTTTCTATATAAAGGCAGAACTTCTTTAGATTTGTTAGCGGGGTCGGTAATTATTTTTGACTGATTTTTAAAAAAGTTGATTGTTGGAAACAAAAAAAAAAAAACCAACTTGTTGCTCCCCTAAGGTTATGTTTAAAAACTGAATTTTACAAAAATCATTCTTCTGCTAATTGGCAGAATTCTACTAGTTTTTATCCGACTCATATCTGTAAACATTTCCGCTTTCCGTTCTTTCTGTTTCTGAAGATTCTGTCTCTTCCAGGTTCTGCGTATTGCCTCGGCCGTATGAACAGAGATTGTTGGTGAGTGAAGATGCATTACATTTTTCTTTTCGTATCGCGTAAGCAATGTTGCCGCATGAAAGTTCTACCAAAAATTAAACATATTTGAGGGTCTGTCTTAAAGGTCGGCATGCACAAATATTTTCAGGTCAGGAGTGGCAGATTTATTAGTCATTACTCTTTTTTCTAAACCCCCCAAAAAAAGTGAGTGAACAATATATAACCTTTTAGATTGCTGCTAAAACATAAAAATCGTCAGTTAAAAAAGTTTTCATGTGTTTTTTAAATTTAGATGAGCTCACTTCTACTTTTTAGTGCAAAGGATTTTTTTTTATTTGTTGGGTGTCTAATTTTCAGAGCTTCAATCTATCTGCATCCAAAAGTTTAATTAATAATCAGTCAACTTTCTGTGATGTGTTGCAAATCGAACCTAATGGTGACTTTAAAAAAAAAAACATGGTTATTTGCATGAGTATGTTTTTCTTTTGGCTTTTTGCCATATTTAGCGGAAAATGTTGGAAATATTCTTATATCTGGTGATTCTAATCCAACTTAATCGTAAAAAAATGAGAAGTTTACAAGCTTTTTTTAAACTAGTGTTTTTTACTCTTCAGAAGGGACTTACGGATTTCAAAGTGTGTCATAAAATATATAACAATTTTTTAAAAAATACTAAGCACTTTTCATCAAAAGGACAAAATAACTTTTCTGGGTCAGAAAGTACATTATTTAAGTATTCCTGTGGTTTTCAATTATTCCAAGAAAATGACCTTCAAACGAAGAAAAGTGTGGCTCAAGTCATGTAGATAATTTTTCTCTTATCTAGCTTTCAATCATAAATTTGAGTGTTGAAACATGCGTATTTTTCTGGGAAAGTTCCGTTTGAAATGACTTGAGCCGCACTTTTCTTCATTTGAAGGTCATTTTCTTGCAATAATTGAAAACCACAGGAATACTTAAATAACGTACTTTCTGACCCAGAAAAGTTACTTTATCCTTTTGAGTGCATTAAGAAAAGTGCTTAGTGTTTTTAAAAAAAATTCTGTTTTATTCTTTTTAGTTTAAATAGATTTCAGAAATAGAATGTTACCATCACGCAGTTGGCACTAAAAATGAATCCTCGTTCCTCTCTAGGATTCGTTTGTGTACTAATTTAATTAAAACCATTTAAATATTAATGATTTCCTAAACTAGTTTATGTTTGTAAACATACAAGGTAATCATGGTAAAGATCCTAATATGTCTCTTTACTTAGACCCATTATCGATTATTTTCATATATGAGAACATTTCATACTTGCTCCAGAGAAGCCTTGATTCAAAATTTTCATTGTGGTTATTATTACAGTTGCAAGGCAACAAAATTTGTAACAATGGGTTTTATATTTAAGCATTTAATGTGGAAATTACGTGAAATTTGCTGTTTTCCATCCTAAACAAAATAATTTTTTCTTAGAATTTTAATTTTTCTGTGTTCAAGTTGTACCTTAAGATGAAGCAAATCATTTAGTGAAATCCCAAAGTCTCTAAGTGATCCAGTTGCTGAGACATAAGCAAAATTGGGCCTTGGATTTCTCTGTGACAATCAGGCCAAGTACAGTAAAACCTCGTTAAGTCGTCACTCAAGGGACCAAAACTTTTCGACCACTTATGCGGAGTGACTACTTATGTGGAGTGGGAAATTAAGGAAGAAAAAAAAAATATTCATGAATAGCAGTAGAATTCTGTGAGAAAAACAATAGCTTATGTAATCAATGTCTATAAATTAGTGGAAATTTTAAAAGGGGGGGGGAAATACTAATGATAGTTACTTTGTTTTGTTTTCTCTTACTTATACATTACTTAATAACAACAACTTATTTTAATGTAGTTACGGTACATTAATACAATCCTTCAATGTCGACTGATGAAATTGTTGCTTACGGAAAAGAACTATCTCTTCTAACGTACATCAAGATTTAAATTTTGTGTTTGTTGTTCCTTGTGAACGGATGTTAAATACTGACTAACTTTCTCCAGCTATTAGATTTTGTCTGTCTTGCTGGAAGGAGTTTGATTCATATTCTCGGCACTCGGCAGAGTCGGAGCAAGAAGTATGCTTTGAATGACCAAAACCGAGGATCGAGATTTCAAGGAAAATAAATATCAAACAGCTTTTTAACTGAGTCCGACACTATTTTCTGAGATCCGATAAGGAAAAGGAATTTTAGAAAACAACTTTTGAGTGACTAGTTAAGCGGGTAAAATTCAATTTGGTGACCAGTAAAGGAGGGTCATTTCACATTACTGTGAATGAGACCTTGTCGTGACCAAAGAAAAACGACCACTTAAACGGAGTGACCACTTAACCGGTCGACTACTTATTGAGGTTTCACTGTATAATAAAAGTGCTTAAAAATAATTCCAAACTGAAAATTGAACTTCAGACTTTTCCGTTTGTAACAAACACCATTTTTCCTAGGTACCTTTACACCATGAACCCTCTGGAAGATTTCATCGGGGTCCAGGTTCCAGACCAGACTCTGGAAGTATCCTTTCATATGTGTCGATTCTCTTTTTCATCAAAAATTAACTTTCTGGCATCATAGTACCATATTTTCAGGAATAAGCGCCACAATGAAATATATTCTCGAAAAATTTTAATGTACTGTTTGACCACGGATTGTATGTAATTTGGCAATCTGCCAAGTAAAGACGATTCTATCTGAATGAATGTAGCAGGGGAGAAGGGAAAATAACGATGGGGTTTCGATGCACACGTTTCATGATGTCACTAGTGCCTTATTCATTTATTGCGTTCTCAAAATTAAAATAAGGGGAAAGCAAAAATAGTTACCATGGAAACAACAAAAATAAAATATTTTCATTTCGTTCGGGAACGTGAAAGCAAAATGGTAAGCTCAAAACTTTGTTGTGTATAAATAAATTAATTCAATTTTGCCGTGAGAATATGGATCGAATGTACTTTAGATTAAAAAAATGTTGCTGTGAGCAAATTTTGATTTTTCCAAAACTAAGGCTAAATAATAGAGGCAAAAATGCACATCTGAAACAAACCAACTAACACCCCTATAAACTAGTAGATACGTCCATTTCCGCCTATAAACCGGATATCAGCCTTTCTATGTAATTGATGGTCAAACAGTATGTGCCCACACCCAGTATAAGAGCCGCACCAGCCATATGCACCAAACCAGACATTAAACAACTTAAAAGCACAATTAGTAGTAAAGAAAGCTGGAATGAGAAATGCAAATGAAAGAAATATTTTTAAATAACGAAACTATATATACTCTACTATAAATATAATTTTCTTGGCTTGGAAAGAGATATTCGTTGGTTATCCAGAGCAAGGGAGGCGGATCCTTCTCAACAGGGTTCGTACGCTCCTTCAAAACTCCTCCAATACACCCTCATTTAGGAAATTTTTTCGTAGGGCCCTTCAAACTCCTTCATTTTGGTTTTAACTCCTTCAAAACTCCTTCTTTTTTAGTTGAAGACCACATAGTCTTCCTCTATGACAGTAACTTAAAATACTTTGATCGACAACTAACGTCATGACGAGGGCGATTTTAATGTAGTGATTTTGTGCATTTATTTTTTTTTCAGAAAGATGTGATTTACAAATGGATCATAGTTAAATCATAAAATTTGAAGGTGAAAATTTTATTAGAAGACTAAGACATTTCATAAGTGAAATAAAACGTGTTGGTGATTGGCTTTTTTTTTTTTTTTTAAAGTTTTATGATTACTGTTTTTCCCTCCTCCATACTGTCAGCAGCAAAAGTCAGGTTGTCTAATTATTATTTAAATATTTAAAAATATAAGTTGATGTACTATATTAAGTGATTGTGTTAAAGAAACAGTTGTTTAGTAAATCAAAGTTATGATATTGTAAAATAAAAAGGGTCATCCACAAGTGATGTCATGCCTTGAGGAGGAAACGGGCTCATTAAATTGTGACAAGGGGAAGAGAGAGGGTGACAAAAAGTGACATCACACAGTTATTGTAACAATATGTTTATAAAAAATTTGACACGTGATAAGAGGAGGAGTTAGCTGAAGTTTGACACTTTGTGATAAAGGGGAAGGGGTCAAATTTGTTGGAAAAAAGTGTGACATCATTTGATGACAGCCCGTTAGTACTCCTCCAAAATCTCATTCTACTCCTTCAAAACTCCTCCAAAACTCCTTCATTTTCTTTCTGAAATTGAGTACGAACCCTGTCTCAATGCCTCGCCGATTTCAAACTCTCTGGCCCAGGTGGCACAAAAATATTGTTCAACGTAGGAACAACATAGGTTGACGTTCGAATATCGAACGATAACGGATAAAGTTCTTGAAACATATTGAATTTTTTTTTTTTTTTGCCGACTTGATTCAAAAAGCCATTTTTACTGCTTATTTCGACGTTTGAAATCAATCATTATAAAAAGTGTTTATATATTAACATTGTTATTTAAATAGAAATCAGAAGAAAAGTAGAAAATTAAACATCAAAAAATGTTGTTTTATGTTAGAAAAAAAATATTGAAACACTGACTTTTTTTGACGTGACTGACATACTTTTCCTACATTAATCGTGATGTTGTGCTAACTACCGGCAGCAGGACGATGTGGTGCCATCTATTGGCAGCGTTTTCAACTTTTGTTTTAAAAACTTAGAATTTTTTTTGAAAAAAGAAAAAGGCAGCAATAAGCGCTGCGGCGCTTATTCCAAAAAATATGGTAATTTGAATTTAATTAAGTGTTAAAATGTGTCTGGAAAAAAAAAAAAAACTGGAAATGTACAATTGTGTGGACAAAATTATGAACTCGAACAATTGCAATTTCTTCTTTTGCTTTCTTCTTTTCTCTGTGCAATATTTCTACATTGTTTGCAAGAGTTTGATCCCCCCCCCCCCCCACCTGTTTATCAAGTTTGTTTATGACATAAATGACATGATCCAAATTTTTATTCCTCCCTAACTCCCTTATGAAGTCCCAAATTTTCGACAAGGCAACGTAATTCCCTAAAAATGGGGATTTTTTTAGCAATTAGAATTTCAAGGAAAATCCATAGAGGATAATGAGCACTGTCGCAAAAACCAAACCTTTTCTTGCACAAGAACAAAAATAGTATTTTTCAGGTTTTTTTTAAACATGTTAATTTTTTTTCCTTCTTATAAAATTTTTATTTCCCCAAAAGTGGTTAAAATGTCCCTAATTTTTCTCTGAATTTTAAAGACGTTTTCAGCTTCCAATATTGATAGCTTTGTTTTGTAGAAATCACAGTCATCAGCTTTTCCCCCAAGAAAACTAATCAGACAAATTAATAGCTCCAAAAAAAAAAAAAAAAAACCTTTTTGTGTTTTCTTTTGTGTTCACATTTATTCTGTAAAAAATATATTAGTGAATTAGGAAATGAAGATACAGAATTATGAACAGTCCTTCATACAGGAAATTATTTTTGAAAGGACCTTCAAACTCCTTCATTTTGGTTTTAACTCCGTCAAAACTCCTTTTTCTTTAGTTCAAGACTATATACTTTTCCTCTATGACAGTAACTAAAAATACTTCGATCGACAACTTAATATCGTCACAAAGGCAAAAGTATAAGGACTATTTTGATGTAGTAATTTATTTATTTTTTCATAAAGATGTGTTTTACGAATTGATCATTGAAGTCTTAAAAGTTGAAGGTGAAAATATTATTTGATGACTAAGACATTTTTAAATGCTTAATTGTGCTTGGCTGTATTTTCAAGTTTTATGGTTATTGTTTTACCCTCCACCACACTCTCAGCTGCAAAAGTCAGTTTGTCTAATTATTATTTAAAGATTTAAAAATACATATGTACTATGTTAAGCAATTGTGTTAAAAAAAAATTGTGTAGTAAATCAGAGTTATGGTAGTGTAAAAAGGGTCAACCACAAGTGATGTCATATGCCTTGAGACGGGTTCATGAAGTTGTGACAAGGGGGAAGAGAGAGAGGAAACAAAAGTGACACGTTGAAAAAAAGTGCGACATCATTTAAGGACGGCCCATTAGTACTCCTTCGAAATCTCACTTTACTCCTCCAAAACTCCTTCATTTTATTTCTGAAATTGAGTATGATCCCTCATGGGCGGATTTGTGGGGGGTCAGAGGGGGGCAATGCCCCCCCAGTTTTGGGAGGAGTTTATATAGTAACAACTTATCTTCCAAAATCTTATAACAAAACAAAATCATGATTTTTCTTTTTTGAATAGGAAATTAAAGTTTATTTTTTCTTTTAAACTTAAAATAGCCGTTTCTTACAAAGTTTGAACAATACTGTGCAACTGTATATAATCTACTACTCAATTTCAGAGGCTGGAAAGTGCAAATTATTGATAGGTTCTAAAATCCCTGAAAAGAATTGGCGCAGTATAGCCTACCAAGGCTCTTGAGCCAAAAATAATTAGACAAGTCTTTGAAACTCCTAAGCAAAGTCTGCTTCAACTTTATTTCTTATCAAGTGTATAAATTAAGAATTGTTCAAATGGGTAGTATGTTACTCTCTTGATACCTATTCTCTAAATCTGTGCACCATTTCTTTTTAAACTTGCATCACAAAGCACTTTTAAAGCGTAAAACTTAAAAAAAAAAATATTTGCCTATTATTTCCAATTAACCCTATAAGGCTTCAAAATGCAGAATTTTATATCCATTTTAGATAATTTCCTCCGGGGGGAGTAACCCCCGGGCCCCCTAAAACTGGAGATATTCTATATCCCACTTAAGAGGGAGCACTGCGTCACTCTGTTAATACCAGCCCCCTCTCTTTTAAGGTCAATTTAAAAAGGACAGCATGATTACACACAATAATGAAAACGACTCATAAAAATGTAAAGAATGGCCTTATGCATCACAGAAAACAGACAGAAACATGGGGGGGGGGGGCAATTAAAAATGGTGCTCCCAAAAAAAAATCCTGCCCCCCCAGGAACTCTGTTCTAAATCCATCTATGCGAACCCTGTGTGAAAAACAGGGGCGTAGCTAGGGGGGGGGTTTGGGGACAAAACCCCCCCCCCCGAAAAGTTAGTCTCAAAAAAAAAGAGAAGAAAAGGAAAAAAATTCCAAGCGATTATACATATATATATATGTATATATATACATATATATATACATATATATATACATATATATATATATATATACATATATATATATATACATATATATATATATATACATATATATATATATATACATATATATATATATACATATATATATATACATATATATATATATACATATATATATATATATACATATATATATATATACATATATATATATATATATTATATATATATATATATATATATATATATATATATATATATATATATGTATACATATACACATATATACATATACACATATATACATATACACATATGTACATATATATATATACATATATATGTATAAAAGAAGTAACCCCCCCCCCCCCCCCGAAAGTCGGGTCTTGCTACGCCACTGGTGAAAAATGAAAATAGATCTGTAAGAAAGAGGAAAGCAAAGCAAATGTCACAAAAGAGGCAAGACTAGCATTCTGGGCGGAATGTCAACCTTGCGGCTTTCGGACATTTTCTTTCCTTCGTAGTCTTTGTTCTAAAAACTGGAACGAAGCCAGAATTAGGTTTTAATGTGTTTGTGTGTTATTTAACGCCATCAGTTCGGTAGGGACAAAGGACCTTTTTATAGCTCGCTCGAAGCTGAACGTTTTTACCGAAAGTCTTCGATGGTGATGGCCACTGGCTCGGGGCTTGCCTAAATTAATACTAGGGTGAAAAGGTGAGGAATTGGCACGTTGCCTTTTGAATTATTTTCAACGTTGAATCAAGAGTAGGGAGCTTAAGTTTTGATAGAAATGGCACCATTACAAAAATAATGCAATTCAAATTTGTGCCTTCACGAAAGTTTGTATTTTCAATCATATTATAAGTTTAATGTTATTTTGACATGTGCTATTCCATACCTACTCATTTTATATTTTATTTTCATAAAAAATTGATTTTTTTTGTGGATATTAATTAAGTTTTTTGTGGCGACTTTTTCCTACAGACTATGGAATGTATGAAGCTTTAAGCAAATTCACTCATTATTTGGTTTTTCCTTTGCATTTTTTTTCTTGCAGATCTACCAATTAGCTTAGATCTGTAAAAAATCCCCATTTCACTTTAAGTATTTATGTTATTTAAAAGCATAATTTAATAATTTTGTTGTGAAATATGTCGCTGGTGAATCAGTGGAATCTCCTGTTTTTTTCTTCAAAAGTTGGCAAGTATGTAATAATATCTTCCCAATATTTCCTTAATACTAGCAGAGTGAGTTCTGAAATAAGACTAATAAACTATTTCTAACTTGTATGACATTTATTTTAACAATAATGTAAATAGTTAAAACATTCTGCAAATGATAAAATGAATACTAAGAACGTAATCTCTCCACATGCTATTTTTGCACGAGATAACTAATACTGCAATGCAAACTGCATGACTATTGACTAAAAACTTCTATGAAGAAACCCATCAGGAAATAAGCTAACTCCAGCTCGTCATTTTCAATAGAGGGCGATCGGCACGAATGAGCAAGTTCGAATACGGATCTAGCGACTGCCTACTTTTAACGTTGTTTTATTTCTTTTATTTTTTAAGCAAAGGTATTTTTATATTTCTTATAACTAATTTTTGTATGTAGCAAAAATCCATTTTTAATATAAAAATATATATTTTTATATTCCTAACTTTTTTTGCACAATTTTTAATAAGTTTTATTGACTTTGGAGACATTAAAATAAAGATTTATTCCATTGAAGCATTACAAACTTCATTATAATCAAAATTTAAATTTGACTTGTAAATTTGGAATTGTAAATGATTGCAGAACATTATGAACATTATAAGGGTGTCCCAAAATAAACGCAAGATTTGAATTTGCCACAATTTTTGCTGTGAATTGTTGGCAGCCACGGAAAAAGAACCATTTGACAGCTGGGAGTTGAGGGTTAGTAAAAATGGAGTGTTATGCTATTATACAGCCAGCGAAACAATTTCAATCACTGAGTGAGGAATTTCCTGTTCGCGTACTCTCTCGTTTCGGTGATATGAATTGTACCCTAGATCGTGTGATTTTACATCATTAGACTTCTCCCTATGGGGTTATTTGAAGTCAAACGTCTATGTCAGCAATCCCACAACCACCCACGAATTACCTAATTGCGATATCGAGCGCCAATAACAGTAAACTGCTTGACCCGCCCAAACTTTCATTATTTTTCAAATAATTGTTCGATAATGAAAACGCATTATAGAATCGAAAACGCTCCATTTGTAATAACCCTAGACCCTCAGCTGCCAAATTGTCCTTTTTTCAAGATTGCCCACAATTTCTTGCAAAAACGGCGGCAAATTCAAATTTTGCGTTAAATTTTGGGACACCCTTCACATCAGGGGCGTAGCTAAGGGGTGGGTTTTGGGGACAAACCCCCCCCCCGAAAAGTTAGTCTCAAAAAAAAGAGAAAAAGAAGAGAGAAGAGAAAGAAAAAAAAAGAAGAAAAGGAAAAAATCCAAGCGATTATACATACATATATATATATATATATACTATATATATATATATATAAAAGAAGTAACCCCCCCGAAAGTCGGGTCTAGCTACGCCACTGCTTCACATGCTTGAGCTTTTTTATGAATTTTAATATGTCTTGGACAAAATTCAATTTTTTGCAACTACTCGGTATTGGGCGAGTATCTGATCAAAATTTGGCCGAGCACCGAGTACTCGGCAAATTGGCAGAGTACCCAGTAGTTACCGAGTACTCGGTACGTCTCTAATTGTAAGTAACGAAAAACATATTCTTTTACTATTGGTGAGGTGATGAGATAGGATTATTTACTGTTGTTATTAACAGGCAATTATGCCTTATAATGATTCTTACGAATGCGCAGTCTCCGTTTTTTCCTTGACATTGTAAACAGGTCCTGATGCAGGAGCTGGATCGGAACGTTATGAAGATCTTCACTCGAGAGGTTTGTTCCAGCGCCAAGGAGGCAACCCAGAAGTCCGGGATAGATCGCCTGTTCCCGGGAATACTGATCGACGACTACCTGTTCGAGCCCTGCGGATACTCCATGAACGGGCTCATCAAGGGGGTCAGTGTCGGAAATCTCGTTAACGGTCGTTACTTTTGTGCAAACTTTTTCAGTTTCTTTCCGGAATCACTATATTTCCCCCCAGATTGGAGACAATGTTTCGGCTTTAAAGTTAGGTTTTTTTTTACTAAAATTACATACGTACTTACATTTACATACAGTATATGGTAAAGTAAGACAAAACAACGTTAGAAGAAGCACAAATTTGTAAATTACAGCAGACACGTGTTTCGGCGTTACAGGGAACGCCTTTTGCAGTGCAAAAAATAATGAGCTCATGGATGAAAAGACATCCGACAAATCGGCTCATGGACGAAAAGACTTCTTTTGTCGGATGTCTTTTCATCCATAAGCTCGTTATTTTTTGCATTGCAAAAGGCGTTCCCTGTAACGCCGAAACACGTGTCTGCTGTAATTTACAAATTTGTGCTTCTTCTGACGTTGTTTTGTCTTACTTTACTGTTCAGCACAAAGGTATTTATTTATCTTACAGTATATGGGTCATTCTCCAGAAAACGTAAAAAAAGAATGGACCCAGAAAATACAATTATTTTCCCAACAGTTATTTTTTGTAAATGACCGATTTTTCGAACAAGGCGTGGTTTCGATGACGTCACACATGATGTTCTTTGGCTCATCTATGTACCTTGTTTCCTCATTATGATAATTAAGAAGCAAATTAAATATTGCGCTCTAGCTTGCTGTCAACCATATTGTTGCCAGTATTTTTGAGTAAAGGTGCGAATTCACTCTGTGAATGGCATTTCATCATTTGTAATCATCGGCAGATGCATAAATAAAAGCACACGGATTAAAGTATTTTTCTAAAAATATTAAACTTAGACAAATTATTAAAAAATGGTCTGATCCTATGTTTTTGAGCTTGCTCTTTCAGAAAAAAAAAATACTTTTTAAATTTTGGAAAAGACCCCATTGCATGTTTGACTAAAAAAATTGTTTTGTGTCATATTTATGAATATATATAATTTTAATTAATTTTTTTTTTTAAACTCAATCAAGTGTTCATGGATTATATTAAAATTTTCTTCTCTTTGTCACTAATATTGAAATTTTTGCACACTTTCAAAACTACTTTTATTTATTTATTTTGATGATTGTTGTACTTAAATACTTTCAAAAAAAAAAAAATCAAAAAGGGAAAAAGAATAATATTAATATATGAATAAGATTTGACTTTAAATGAAAATGATTAGTTTAAATCATTGTACTACTCATAAAAAAAATATCAGTATTCTGTACTTAATGATAATTTTTAAAAACGTGTGAAGTGTTTGATGCATATTTTGTAAAATTGTATTTTGTCAATATAGAATAGTTGGAAGTCAAAGGAATGTTTGGTATAAGACCGTCGCGGCTAGAAGCAAATGGGTCCAATTTTTTTAGTAAAATATTTATTCCAAAGCATGTACTTATCAGGGTTTGTTGATTTAAATCAACATGATTTTAAATAGAGTGATTAAAAAAAAAATTGATTCAAATCAATTTATTTGGATCAAGTGATTTTTTTAAACAAAATCATTGACCAAAATTAAATTTTTTTAATTAGAAATTTTTGCTTTTTAAAACTGTATTGCTAAATTTTGCTCCACTGCATTATAATTTTATACTATCGTAACTTCAACAGGCAAAACTACATATATCCAGGGTCATGCACAGGCAGTGTTGCCAGATTGGGGGAATTTTCCCCATTTTGGGGAAATCTGGTGCTCCCTGGGGAAATTTTGGGAAAATGGGTTTTGAGGGGAATTCTTTAGGGAAAATTTTTTTCTTGGGGAAAACCTGGGGGAAAAAAAAACCTCAAGGGAAAAAAAGAATTCTTTTTGTATTTAGGTTCGCGTCAAGAAGTAGTAGTTACATTGTATCAAACAGGGTTGGTTTAGCTTTGCTCAACTTTATGGAATTCGCATTATGTGGAATATTATGCTACGGAATTCGCATTAATGTTCTGCGTAAGTAACTAGTTGATACGTGAAACGGGCAAAAAATAAGTGTGTTGAAGAATGTTTTTTGATAAATATATACAAAAATCGTAGTTTACATACAGAAACAGAGTAGTAAATGCAAGTAGAAAAAAAACAAAAAAAACATTTGGCTATTTCTTATTTTTCGGTCAGGCGCTTGTATTTATGACCCATAGCACCCGCATATCTTTGCCCGTAGTAGAAAATGAAAAGGTCTTTTAGTTCCCCTGTATATTTACAAATAATGCACGATGAATTTCTCGCCAATTGGCTTGCACACGTTACGGTTTCATGTTATGATAGCTTGGTCATTTACTCGTCCATCTTATAATAATTTTGCTCGGGAAAATGTTCTTAAAATTGGAATAAAAAAAGAACAAAATCGGATTTTCAAAAAATCGCTTAAAGGTGCACACCCCCGTGCTACAAACTAATTCTTTGCCAAATTTCATGAAAATAGGCCGAACGGTCTTGGCGCTATGCGTTTCACAGAGAGCCTGACAGACAGAGAGATATCCAGACAGAGAGAGAATTTCAGCTTTATTATTAGTACAGATAAATAAAGATAAAGATGACAAAAAAAAAAAGCAAAAATGGGAAGAAAAAAAAGTTGGGGAATTTTATAAGAAAATTTGACTATTTGGGGGAAAAAAAAATTTCAGGAGACAAAAATATTAAAGGAAGTCGATTCATTTTCTGAAAATATTAGTGAAGAAATAATTTTTGAATTTGGGGAATTTTGGTAGAAAACATCGTTTTTTGGGGAAAAATTGGAAGGGAATTGGGGGAAATCTGGATTTGACCATTTGGCAACACTGTGCACAGGTGGGGGGGGGGGGGGGGGTTGGCCTGGCCCCAAGCCTGAAGGAGGCCCAATATTTTTAAAATTAGGGGTGAAATTTGGGGTAAACAATATGGAGTGGGGCCCAGAAAAGTTATTTGTGACGGTCCCAAAAATTTCTGTGCAGGCCCCTGCAGATATCCGTAACAGATTTTCACTCTCGCAATATTTCTTCCAAAACTACAGTTTAGAACAAAATAAAAATTCGCAGTTTTCCTTATACACCGTGACTGATATAGTTAAGAAACATAAAATTATTCAACATTTTATTTTGCACTAAAAAGGTACACGATGATGGAAACTTTATCTTTAAGCAAAGCATGAAACAAAATCAAATCTCATCTAAGCATTATAACGTATTAATGTGCAAATCTTAAAAATTTATTGAATGGAGAACTTCATTTTAAAAGTAAGCTGAATTGATTCATCTGTTGTATAAAATATATTATATTTATAAATATAAATAAATATTCATAAATTTTTGAAGATTAAAAAAAAAAAATCAGAATAATCTTATTTAAATTTAGGAAATCAGACTTTGATTTTCTTTAAAAAATCAAAAAAAAAAAAAAAAATCATGAACCTTGTACTAATCTGGCATTATGTGAACTAGAGCATAAATTATTTCATGAAGGAATAGTTTTTAACTGAGCATTTTGCACATCATGGCTTTTACTCATTTCAGCATTGCAATCTGTCCAGTGTTGCCAGATGGTCAAATCCAGATTTCCCCATTTTCCATTCAACTTTTCCCCAAAAAGCGATGTTTTCTAACAAAATTCCCCAAATTCAAAAATTATTTTTCCACTAATATTTTTATAAAATGAATCGACTTCCCACGATAATTTTTTCTCTTGAAAGAATTTTTTTCCCCCCCAAACAACCAAATTTTCTTCTAAAATTCCCCAACATTTCTTTTCCTTTTTTCATTTTCGCGTTTTTTTTTTGTAATCATAATACGAGTGCCTGCATCAAGAAAAGACTTTTACTCATATTGGATTCGATTATATGGCCCTGGCCGACCAAGATGTAAGAAATAACCGAATATTTTTTTTCTACTCGCATTTACTACTCTGCTTCTGTAGATTTAAAATATGAACTTTAAAAATTTATCCAAGAACACTCTTCATTACACTCACTTTTTTTTTTAATTGTTTCACATATCAACTAATTACTTAATGCGAGTGCCGTAACATACGAGGCGTGTTTTTAAAGTAAGTTCCGTTTTTATATAAAAGGAACGAGTACAGATAGAGCTAAGTAATTTAGTGCACAAAAATCTACCACCCTTGCGCTATTTTTTGACATTGCTCCCGTCATTTTCCAAGCATTTGTCATAGCGTGGTGCAGGTTTTTGTATACCTATTCGTACAAAGTCACCGCCCGTTTAGTCAACCATGAGGACTCTTACAGGGCTTTGGCTGGGGCGTTTTTGAATATCCTCTGGTCTGCCCTGCATCTTTCATTTATTTCGGCATCTAAAGTCTTTCCAAGGTGGTCTGTGGCACAACAGCAATAATGAGCTCAGAGAACGTGTTATCCCATGGCTGACTACACAGGCGGCAATTTCTATGAATAGGTGTACAAAAACCTGTACCACGCTATGACAAATGTTTGGAAAATCACGGGAGCAATGTCAAAAAATAGCGTAAGGATGGTAGATTTTTGTGCAATAAATTTCTTTGCTCTATCTGTGCTCGTTCTTTTTTTATGTCAAAACGGAACTTACTTTAAAAATACGCCTCGTAATATTCCACATAATGTGAAATGCGAATTCCATGAAATTGAGACAAGCTAAACCAACGCTGTTTGATACAAACGGCTTACGTTCGACGAGCTCAACCGGTAGCAACTAGAGTTAGCAATCGGTTGATAGTCACAAGACAGCTAGTGACGGCAGCTAATGCTAAAGCATTGGAGGTGACGTCATTATTTTAACCGGTGACCTACCAGTCGCTCTTCGAACGCAACCACAATTTTACTTCCGAATGTAACTAAGCGAATTTAATACATGAAATACACCGAATTTAAATACGAAAAAAATGCTTTTTTCCTGAAGATTTTTTCCCCCGGGTTTTCCCCAAGAAAAAAAATTTCCCCAAAGAATTCCCCTCAAAACCCATTTCCCCAAAATTTCCCCAGAGAGCATACAATTTCCCCAAAATGGGGAAATTTCCCCCAATCTGGCAACACCGATTCTGTCCAGTTAGATTTCCATTCCGTCAAAATTAAACTTTCGAGAAATGATTATTGGTTTTAAATTAAATGTCAGTTTATGTTATTTGTTTCACATGAATAATTGAGGAGCAAACATTCAAACCATGTTTTCTCCTTCGGATACAGTTTTTCAGGAAACACAAAAAACTAATATATTTAAAAAAAACTCGTATTAGACCCCAATTATCATTTTTTTAGTTGTATTACTGATTACTAGTAAGACTTGTAGGCGTACTTTACCTAATAAACTTAAAATGAATTAGAAAAATGCATTTGAAATTTGGAGAAATCATGTTTTGACCGAACTCAAAGGAGGAAACGTGTTTTGAATGTTTTCAATGTGGATAAAACACTTTTTGAATGAAAAAGATAGAAACTTAAATTGCTACGATTACATTTTTTAATGGAATAAAACTAATTAATGACATAATAAAACTGGTTGTTATAAAATAAAGCTAGAAATTTATATGTGAAAAAAAAATTGTCCTGCATAATCCTCATCCAAACAATCGCACACTACTTCCTCCGTTTCATCATTACGTGCAGGTAAATTATAAATAATGTCTTTGTACCAATTAAAATCAGGTTGATTTTGCCACTCTTCGCCATACAATTAAGTTTAAAAGTTTGTCTACGTCTCTTTTCTTTTCAACTCATATTCCATGGGTAAGAGGAAGAGATTGTAAGACAACACTTTTCAGAATGTGCATCTATTATTTCTTCCATCCCTAAATTAATAATAAAAATTTAGGTAAAAGCACACCGCTCTAAAATAAACAAACAAACCAACATAGCACCAGGCAAACAATAACATAACCTCTGAAACGCTAGACACATTGGGAAATAGCTAGGTCAGGTGATCAGTAAGAACTTCTCTGATTGGTTGACTGGAGGAATCACTGTTTGACTGGAAACTGGCTCTGGAGGAAACACTTTTTGAATGAAACCTGAATTTTATAAATAGGTTTATAATGGGAAAAATTATGTTTTGGTTGAAAACAATAGCATATTTTTGTACCATTTAATGTTGAGTTCAAAGAAAAATCACTAACTCATTTTTTTTTTCATTTTTGGAGAAAACACTGTTTGAATGTTTGCTCTTCAATTATGTACTTAATTTAATTTTAATGTTAAAGCTGTTACAAAAGTATTTAAAAAAACTATGGTCTCTGGGGAACCATTTGCCCTTGTGATAGTGTGGCCTTCTTGTAAAATCAGTGACAAAACCTTTTTTTGTGTCCCCTAGGGCTACTATGTGACGATTCACATCACCCCTGAGCCCCAGTACTCCTATGTCAGCTTCGAGACCAACTACCCACAGGTGAGTCTACATGGGATCTCATAAGAATTCTTTGGTTTTTTTTAGAGACGTACTGAGTAGCATAGTACTCGGCCGAGTTACCAAGTACCAAGTTTTACAGGGTGGCGACAGATCAGGGAGATCAGGGAAATATCAGGGAATTTCCAAAAAATAACAAAAAATCAGGGAAAATTATTTTTATGAAGGCATTTTTTTTTTTTTTTTTTGCTTTACAAAATTAAGTATCTTAATTTCCTACGCATTTTCCGCCAATTATCCGTTCGAAAAAAGAAATTAATGAGATAAAAAAGATCAAAATAATTTCCATTACTTTTTAGTTCTAGCAAAAAAAATTTTCCAAAAAAATTGACTTGATATGTTTTCCTTTTTTAACCATTTTGTTAAAAAAGTAGCATTTTTTAAAAATACATCTTTAGTTCGTCAACTTAACACAACTTAAAACGTTTTAAATACTGCATTTTATACAAACATTCAATGGATTTCAAGTAAAGCAAAGAAAGGAAACCATTATCATTGGCAACGTAAATCAGGGAAATTTAGTGAACTTAATCAGGGAAATCAGGGAAAAGTCAGGGAACTTTTTTTCACAGTTCCTGTCGCCACCCTGTTTTAAGAAGAACCACCGACACACATGTGATGAATTTTGAACTTACTCGAATAGACCTCCTTGTCCATATAATAGTTTTTAAAACTAAATTCCTGCTGAAATTTAATTACACATTATTTAAAAAAATTTGTGTCAAAAATTTTACAAAAACATTATTTTTATGGAGAGGTGTACGCAGGACAGGGGTTTAATAATGTTACTTGCACTGGAACTGTGGATTTAAAAATTGTCCGCATAAGAGGGGTGTCCGTTAGGATTGGTTTCACTGTATACCAGTCAATTATATAGGTCTAGTCCACCAAACATAAATATTTTTTAAAAGCAGATAAAACTAATGTGCAGGAACATTGCAAACACGTGTTTCTGCCCCCCTCTCCTCCCCCGTTACCTCCTCCCCCCTCTTTTTCAGTGCATAACATGTGAGCTAAAGAATGTAAAGACATTGGACAAAAAAATCATACTTTTGTCGGATGGCTTTAAATCCACGAGCTCCCATTTTGTGCATCGAGAAAGGAATTCCTTGTAACGCCAAAACATGTGTCTGCAGTGTTCCTGCACTGTGCTTTTAACGTTGTTTTATTTTCTTTTATTTTTTTAAACAAAGGTATTTTTATATTTTTTGTAACTAATTTTTGTTTGTAGCAAAAATCCATTTTTAATATGAAAATTCCATATTTTCTATGCTTACCTTTTTTGCATAATTTTTAATAAATAAGTTTTATTAACTTTGAGGACATTAAAATAAAGATTTATTCATATATGAGTAATTGATATGAAGCATTACAAACTTCATTTTTCTCAAAATTTAAATTTGACTTATAAATTTTAATTGTAAATGATTGCAGAATATAATGCTTGCTCTTTTTTATACATTTTAGTACCTGTCTTGGACAATATTCAATTTTTTGCGACTACTCGGTATTGGCCGAGTATCTGATCGGAATTTGGCCGAGTACCGAGTACTCGGCAAATTGGCCGAGTACCGAGTAGTTACCGAGTACTCGGTACGTCTCTAGTTTTTTTCAACTAGACTTGCTTTCAACCATTTATTTTATTTTTTCATTTTTCACTAAACGAAATTTTATTGAAAGTTGCAGATTTTTTGGGACACTGCTAGTTTTTAAGAGGAATTGCTTGAATATTTTATTTGTTTTTCAAGTGAAATAAATTGAAAAAAATCTCTTTAAATGAAATTAGAAAAAAAAAAAAAACCCTTGATAAATTCCATTTTTAAAGGACAAAACACATACTGTCTGCAAGAAAACCAGATTTTCTGCAGCAAAAAAGTTTGTCCAAGCAATAGCAATAAAAAAACATATTTATACAATAAAATAAATAGAAATATTCTATTGCTGTATTTATCATTTGCAAAATTTAGCTTAATGTTATATTTTTTTAACATTGAATTAAAACAAAAATCAGTATAATTTTTAAAATTGCTTTATATCAAACCTGTGTCATATCGAGTAAATGTTAGAATAATTGCATATTCTGTGCCCAATCCAGGTTATTTTTCTCGCTACCTATTTTTGTGAAAGTATTGCATCATTCTATTTTTGTGAAAGTTATTATCAGCATTGCTTTTCTGAAATTTTAGAGGCATCCTAATTTTTGTAAAAGAGAAGTAGAACAAGCGAAAATTTAGTTCGAAAAGTGTAAATGTCACCTAGTATTATTTTTAACAGGTTTCATTTTTGGGGAGGGGGGGGGGAGCTAAAAACGTACGAAAAATACCATTGTAATTTCAGCTTAATGGGCTATGCACTGTGTACAATATAGGAAATTATGAGATATACGGTTTCCCAAAACAGATGTTTAAAGATTGCGATAATATCGCATAAATACACTTTGGCGAGAAACAGCTAAAAATGAGTTAAAATACCACAAAAAGGTTGCTATTTAAGCGATTGTTCATATAAACCTGCTAAGAATTTTATTTTATGAGTAAATTTTGTTTTAAACAGAGAAACATTTTATATTTTAAAATGCAAATTTTTGTGAAATTTTCGATGTTTTTGTGAAGCCACTGATTTTACAATTTGATTTTTGTGAAAGTACCGATTTCAAAACAAGATTTTTGTTAAGGTACCGAAAAACGGTAGCAAAGTCGGCCTGTATTGGACCCTGTAATGAATCTCGGAGTATGAATGATTTGGATTTTGTAAATGTTCTAGGAATCTTACTTGGACCTGGTGGCCAAACTGCTGAAAGTGTTTTGTCCCGGCAAGTTCATAATGACTCTGTTCGCTAACAAGGTACGTACATCCCCTGCCCCATTCCTCCTTGTGTCTGCACACGTTGCAAATTATGTTCCATTTTCCCCGATATTTGCAAAAACTGTTATACACATTCTTATGCATGAATCTGAAGTACCTTCAGTTGAGTGTGAATCACGCACAAGGTACTGTACAGTGTACAGGTAGGGTACTGTACAGTGTAGGGTGCGTCTTATTTTTAAAGGTGTTATTTTTTCACGAGGCACCCTCTCATTTTGTTTCTTTGGATGAAAAAAAATCTCATATATGGAAAATAAATATTGAATAATATTTATAGGGTGCTACCACTGCTCAAAATTTTTCAACTCTTTCTTTTTATTTTTTTCAAATTTATTTATTTAATCTGGATAATAAGTAGCAGTCAGTGAAAAGTCTGTATTGTCACAGGGAAGTAACAAAGAAAAAAATTACAATATTGCTGAATGTGAATTACCGAAAGTGTAAACCTGTGATATGAATGTCATTACCGAACTTTCAAATGCTTTTTTGACATTATTACATAGAATAACAACCATGAAATGCTTATTATTTTTTGGTATTTATAAGAAATAGCTATTTGTGTTACGTTAAACCCAACCAACCTAATTTCACGATTAAAAATATGACAAAATGTATTGGGGAGTTGATTTTTACACAATGAATGTAATTTTAATCACTGGTAGCACCCCCTAAATTACGTTCAAATTCTATGAAACTTTTATGTGTGTATTTTTTCATCAAAAGGAAGCAATTAAAGGGGTGCCCCATAAGAAATTCAAAACTTTTTCAAAAAGTGCATTATAAGAAACACCCTACTGTACACATATGAGGCAGTGAGAAGCAAAGGGATGCAAGTGGACGTTTTGGAGTTTTGGGTAAAGAGCAGATCCTAGGTAGGCTTCCATTGAATTTTTTCTCTCAATCTACCTTTATACCGGAACATACCAGGGCTACTAGACAGGGTTGACTGGATCGGACCCAATTAGGTTGAACCCAATGGGTTTTTTTGAAAAAACCCATTATTTAGCCCACTTTTGGGTTTTTTAAAATTTTCTGAGGAGCTTTAAAAAAAACTAATTAATTTAAATACTTTTACAATTTAAACTTCCTTTTTATTTGTTCTTCACCACAGACAATGGATGTAAAAAATGAATTCTGAACTTAAATAGCATTTCTTAACTCTTAACGGCATAAAAATCACTTCAAAGATTTAAAATAAGTATATTTAATTTTTTTCTTTAACTGGTCAATAAATAACTCAAATTATCTTGACTAAGTCCTGTCACGTCTGATTTTCTCAATATTTATAGATTGTACCTACTCGAGCTAAAAAGCTTTCATGTGAATTATTTTCTGCAAACCAACACGTCACAAATCTCGAATAAACACAAGGTATATATTTTAGAAATAAACGGGTGTTACAAACGGTCGGACAGAAAACAGAGTAGGATATACAGTATTTTCATTATCTTATGAAAAAGTTTAATGTTTCTTACTCTGTACATAGAAATAGAAAAACGGGCAACATAAAATTCAAAGAAATGTCTTGATTAAGCTAGAATTCAGTAAAAAGGGATTTAAACTACTTGAGGTTCTACAGTAGTTTTGCATGACTAAATGAAATACAATAAAGTAAAATGCAAAAAAAAAAAAAAATGTAGTAATTAAAAGCGAACAAACGAACAATAGATTTTATCACTCGAGAAGTAACTTTGCCTTAACGGTTGGTAATCATGGAAACTAAAAAATCAAACTTCACCATTCTTGAGTTTTGTCGTCTTTTATACCTACTTTTCTTCAGAAAACGCTGAATTTTCCAGCTTTTTTTACCCCAAGACATTTTTGTTCTTTGTCCATATACTTACGCTACATTATGCTACAAGTACCCCACATTTTCCCTAAAAAAAGACAAAAAAAACCCACATTTCTTTTAAAAAACCCAGCTTTGGTTGGGTGTTTTTTTGGGTTTTATTTAAAAAAACCCTGGGTCCATGGGCTTTTTTAAAAAACCCGGGTTTTTGCCAACCCTGCTTTTGTCCCTTTGCCTCTCGCTGCCTCGTATGTGGATGTGGGTTACTTAGCTGGCTAGAAGGGGGTTGTGGCATACAACCGCTACTCTAGTCGATGAATTTTTTCTCTGTGCTCTAGTGCTACTCTTAAGAAGTTACGGTACCTCAAAAATGATGAAACAATCAAAAAAAATTTTATTGCTTATTTCAAAACTAAAAACTATTCTGAACACAGGGAAAAAGTTTCATTGCTTTAGTTCAAATATTCAAAAAGTTATGAGTGGTTTTAGGCCATGCTCCTTATGTGTTCTTATGCAAAAGGAAAACTTTAAACTGCTTTTTCTCGATGATGGTATTTTTGTATTTTCGTGTCATTAGAATCCCTAAGAATTTTTTTCTATTAAAGATACAGCTTTAAGGTAATACTTTTTGCAATTGGGATAACATATTTGACAAAACTGCATTCGATAAGCATTTTATAAATGACTCAAATGTTTAGAGCATGTTAAACCTTTAAAAACCAATTTAAAAAAAAACTTTGATTTTTTACATAATTAATCACAGAAAATTTTCTAATAAACTCATAAGCAAATGAATGCACAGATTTTTAGAGATGATTATAGTGATCATTTAGCAAAAAAAAAAAAATTTTTTAATTAGTGCAAAAATAAAAAAGCCTTAGGAATTTCAAAAATTTGAAATGTTCTTTAATTTTTTGAATTTTTGAAAAAAGTAGGCAATATTTTTAAATTTTGAAAATAAATTATTGATTAAAAAATAAGTATGCATGTTATGGTTTCTAAGAAATACAGTAGAAGACCGTTATAACGCCGACCTGTATAACGCAATTCTCTATAAACCGCACTATTTTTCAGAAGTAAACAATAGGTTTTGAAGTTTGAAAACTCCCTCTGTTTTGCCTTGCAAACATAAAAATTGTTAGGCAAATTAAGTTTTGAAAGTTTTTCATCTTTTTATCTCAATTCAGAGCTTTCAAATTGAAAATGAGTACTCATAGTAAACAGAAAATACCAGAATGACTGTTGAAAATGCAGCTGTTATGCAAACCATGAAGCTAGCAGAAGGATTTTGATTGTGAAACACATTTGTGAACAACTAATCGTAATATTGGTGCCTTAATACTCATTGCAGATACAACTCATTCTGAAGTGCTTATATATAGATATATAGTAGAAGAAAGTTATAACGCACGCCTTGGGACCAGAGCTTTTGAGTTATACAGGTTTTTGCGTTATACAGATCATTTCAAAAATTTTGAAACTAAGATTCAGAATATATCTATATATTAGCACTTCAGAATGAGATCTATCTGCAATGAGTATTAAAGCACTAATACTACAATTAGTTGTTCCCAAATAAATATGTTTCACGATTAAAAGAAAGTGCATTATCCTGCACTTCTGCTAGCTTCATGATTTGCACAACAGCTGCATTTTCAAGAGCCATCTGGTATTTTCTGTTTATTATTATTACTAATTCTAAATTTAAAAGCTTTGCATTAAGATGGAAAGATGAAAAACTTTCAAAATTTAATTTGCCTAACAAGTTTTTTTTTTTTTTTTGCAAAGCAAAACACAGGGCTTTTTTAAGTTTCAAAACCTATTGTTTATTTCTGAAAAGTTGTGCGGTTTATGGAGAATTGCGGTATATAGGTCGGCGTTATAACGGTCTTCTACTGTATTCTGAATATTAGTTTCAAAATTTGTGAAATGATCTATGTAACGCCAAAACCTGTATAACGCAAAAGCTGTGGTCCCGAGGTGTGCATTATAACGGTCTTCTACTGTATCGAATTTAATTTAAATTTAAAAAAAAATGTTTGAAAGGTGCTGTGACCCTTTAAAAGCGAAAATGAGTCCACGGTTCACTGATCCAAGGTCTCTCTCTTTGCAGCTCTCGGTGGCTTCCAACGGACACATGCTCTACCGTGGCTGCGAATTCCGTGGCTTCAGGCGCAAGGAGCTCCAGTTCTCGCACTTCAAGAACTACGACCTGGCCTACGCGCTCTTCGCCAAGGCGCCCAGTTGAGGCCTAACCCCCCCCCTGCCCGGACGCGCCCCCCGCCCCCCACCCCTCCGCAGGCCCAAGTTCGGCCTGCACTTCCCCACCTTCGTGTGGGGCCGCATCTCGTGAGGCCCCCCCGCAGGACCCCCCCCTAGCGTTTTTATCTCACTCGAAGGGGCCCACATGAATGGGCCGTTTCCCTGGCCCCCCCACCCCCCCGGGGGGGCGGAGGCGGGAGCACGGAGCTCTCTCTCTGGTTCGCGGAGCTGCGGAAGGGCGTCTCGGTTTCGGAAGTGCGATCGGAATGGACTGCCCCCTTTTTTTCTCGCGCCACTCTCTTCTCGATACGGGTGAAATGTGTTTTGATTGGTTTATCGTGTCTCCTTTCGGTTACGGACCGACTTTCGAAAATCTGCACGGAGTTCGAGGTCGAAAACGTAAAAGTGACAGTGTTAGTTATCTAGTTACTCAATAGATGGCGCCACAGAAAGTAAGTGGCGCCATCTATTGAGTAACTAGATAACTAACACCATCATCTGGTGGCTCACTAACTGCTCAACACCCTCGAAACTGTGTCATCGTGTTTTGGTTTCACTCTCGTTTCTAAAAAGGCAATTTTCTCGAATCCGCACAAATATCTGGATTGAAACGCTTTTTGATGTTTTGGCTCTAGTTATCTTGTTGCTCAATGCTTGGCATACTTAAATTATATTCATTTCGGTGCAGCCATCTGTCGACTTACTGATTGTTCGACACTCTTCTTAAAACCCTTTCGGGGTATTTGTCATCATTTTAATATAGGTAATTTTCGAAATCTGCACAAACTTTTGGATTAAAACAATAACTTTTGGTACTATAGTAGCTCTAGCTATCTCGTTGCCCAACAAGTGGTGCCATTTTAATTGTAGTAATTTCACTAATATTATTAACTTTTTTTTGTGTCCCATTTCAGTAGTCATTTTTCTAAAATCTACTCAAAGTTCCCGATTAAAACAATAATTTACGATGTTCCTAAAATCTGAACTCCTAAATTTATTTTTAAAATGATAAAATTTATTATTAAATAAACACTCTAGTGGCGACATCTATTGGTCAACTAGATAACTAAAGTCTATCATTTTATACATATTTTAAGTAAAGCCAACTGCTAATTTTATAAACATTCTTCTTGAAATGTGTTTAATGTATTTTAATGTATTTCAGTAGTCATTTTTCTAAAATCTACTCAAAGTTCTAAAATATGACAATGATTTAAGATGTTCCTAAAATCTGAATTCCTAAATTTATGTTTAAAATAATAAAATTTACTATTGAAATAACCACTCCAGTTATCTAGTTGACCAATAGATGGCGCCACTAAAGTCAATCGTTTTATACATAGTTTTAAGTAAAGCCATCTGTTGAGCAACTAGGGAACTAAAAGAGAAGATTGCCTGCTGCACTGTTACCATTTGCAAATGTTGAGCTGGAGTTTTTGAAATAAAATTAACACAGTATTGCTTTTTTTTTTTTTTGACAATCACTTTTTGAATTTGTGTTTCAGTTTATTTGCCGCAGATGTAATTTCAAAGAGCAATCCGAATTATTTTTAGCTGTGGCATACTATTTTCATTTTTGTACGCCTACTTTTTGCTACAACTTACATTACAATCTGTCATCTGATTTTCCATTTGTATTTTATCTGCAGCATATGGCTTAAATTTTATTGTTACACTCATACAAAGAATTATGAATGTGAGTCGTTAGCAGAAACCTCTAATAAACTGAAGATTTTAAGAAATTGTAATTTCTCTGGAATGTAATAATTTTGCAACGGTAAAAACGAATCGAGGACTCCATAGTTCCGACATCTTCTGACTGCTCGATCTCGAACTGTGCAGACAGGAAACGGTTGGCTGTACTACATCGTCATGTCATTAAGACTGTTCAAGTGTTGATTTTTCATTCATTTGTATTGATTTACTGATGTGTAAAATTTGTTTCGTTTGAAAGGTTTATTTGAAATGAAGTTTTGTGTCTTGCCAAGATTAAAAATGGCAACTGATTTTAATTGCTCCCCTTTGACTGCAACTGCTGATTCAATGTCTGTATTGAAAAAAGGTGACCGATCGTAGAATGTAATGGGGATGCACCGTTCATTGTCCGATGACCGATTAATCGGCTGCCAATTAACTATAAAGATTCTTACTACAATTTTTCTACCACAGTTTTTTTTTTCTTAACTTACAAGCTTGACTTTTCATTCCTTTCTGCGAGTGATGATTTTTTTTTTTGTCTATTTCCAATTTTTAAAAATGTTTTAAAATTTTAATGATTTAAAATTTAAATGCTTGCATACTCTGCAGGCAAAGAGAATGTTCGGGTCGACCGAATGCTTTAATATTTGGCAATCAATTAGTCATCAATTTTATTTATTCAACAATGGGTAAACAAACATTTTTTGTGCAACCAGGGTTGGCAAGTTTTTGCCGGGGGCGGAAAAAACCATGGGAAAAACCACGGTTTTTACCGCCCGGCAAAAGTAGGTTTTTGCCAAAGTGGCAAAAATAGATTTTGTATTAACAACTTACCGACAGTTTTTTTTCCTTTTTATATAAAAATAAAAGCATGAAAAGATTTTGATAAAATTTAAGTTTAATTATTTTTATAGCTTAAAAAAATTTTAAGGCTTAACTTACTTTTAGAGTTATGGAGCATTTTTACTTTTAAATTTATAAACATTAACATAAAATTTCAGTATGTAAAATCTAAGACAAATAATTAACTGACAATGAAAATGTAATTAGCTTGTTTATTATAGCATTTTTTGCAGAATACTAAATATCTATATAAAGTATACTTAATCGAAATGCAACTATAAAATAAAAGAAATAAAAGTTGGCTCATTCTGAAAAAATTGTTTCAGCAAACATTTAATATCTTCAGTTTTGCAATCCCAACATTTGTTTTTTATTTATTTTTCAGCTTGTAAATGAGAAGTAACATGGAGAGACATAACTAAAATATTAAAGTGCATTATTTATATTATAGTGTCACTATTTCTTGATTAACACTATAATGCTACTTTATTTGCCATTAGGTTTTTGTCGTTTTTTTTCCATTTTTGCCGTTTTTTCCCATTTTTGCCATGGTTTTTTCCACTGTCCCGGCAAAAAACCCAACCCTGTGTGCAACGAATGAAAGCTATGGGGACAAAATGAATCCAAATAGATTCTTACTAATATTGTCAGATTTAAAATAATTTTAATCTCGGAGAAAAAAATCGGATATATCAATTGTTCAGTTACCAATGTGACTTAAATTTCATAAAATCGCTTGAATTCATTATGCTTTTTTCACTACATAGTATCATGATTATTAGCAATCAAAAAATATAAACTATCAATTTCTGCAGTATTGCTGGTAGACACAAACCAGATTACCCACTTAATTATATTAATTTGTTTATTAATGATACATTTTTAAATTTAAATTGTACTTGATTTAGGTTGTTAAATGGAAATGCGTTTACATTTCACGATATGTAGAACATGCTCTATTTTATATTGGCATTAAAAAATAATGCAGTTGAAATGGCTTAACCAAATGTCCGGTATTCCTCGAAATATGGTATCCGCTGCTATTCCAATTATTATTTATCATCTTCTGTTGCAAAAAACAGGGGTTGAAGTGGTCCTATATATCCTATATTTCATATTTCCTATATTTTCAAAAAAAGCATCAAAATCGTCCTATATTTCCTATATTTTTGGAAAATGTCCTATATTTCCTATATTCCTGTTTTTATCCAATTTATTTCTTTAAAACAATAGTAAATAAACTATCTGACTACGGATTTTTTGTCGAAAGTATGCGTGCAAAC
>NW_026557987.1:8537981-8628465 GCF_026930045.1 Uloborus diversus | reverse complement strand
ATATAGTCTTCGTTTCTTTATTTTTTTTGGAGAGAGGTTAAAATTTCGGGGGAGGATTTGTGAAAGAAGATTTTTACAACCAAGTCAAGTGAAGAAGGGGGTAGAGGGAAGATTTTTGATTATATAGTCTTCGTTTCTTTATTTTTTTTTGGGGAGAGGTTAAAATTTCGGGGGAGGATTTGTGAAAGAAGATTTTTACAACCAAGTCAAGTGAAGAATACAGCCAAGTCAAGTGAAGAAGGGGTAGAGGGTAGATGTTTGATTATATAGTCTTCGTTTCTTTATTTTTTTGGAGAGAGGTTAAAATTTCGGGGGAGGATTTGTGAAAGAAGATTTTTACAACCAAGTCAAGCTAAGAATACAACCAAGTCAAGTGAAGAAGGGGGTAGAGGGAAGATTTTTGATTATATAGTCTTCGTTTCTTTATTTTTTTGGAGAGAGGTTAAAATTTCGGGGGAGGATTTGTGAAAGAAGATTTTTACAACCAAGTCAAGTGAAGAATACAGCCAAGTCAAGTGAAGAAGGGGTAGAAGGTAGATTTTTGATTATCTAGTCTTCGTTTCTTTATTTTTTTGGGGAGAGGTTAAAATTTCGGGGGAGGATTTGTGAAAGAAGATTTTTACAACCAAGTCAAGTGAAGAAGGAGTCGAGGGAAGATTTTTGATTATATAGTCTTCGTTTCTTTATTTTTTTGGAGAGAGGTTAAAATTTCGGGGGAGGATTGCTGAAAGAAGATTTTTACAACCAAGTCAAGTGAAGAAGGGGTAGAGGGAAGATTTTTGATTATATAGTCTTCGTGTCTTTATTTTTTTGGAGAGAGGTTAAAATTTCGGGGGAGGATTTGTGAAAGAAGATTTTTACAACCAAGTCAAGTGAAGAATACAGCCAAGTCAAGTGAAGAAGGGGTAGAGGGTAGATGTTTGATTATATAGTCTTCGTTTCTTTATTTTTTTGGATAGAGGTTAAAATTTCGGGGGAGGATTTGTGAAAGAAGATTTTTACAACCAAGTCAAGTGAAGAATACAGCCAAGTCAAGTGAAGAAGGGGTAGAGGGAAGATTTTTGATTATATAGTCTTCGTTTCTTTATTTTTTTGGAGAGAGGTTAAAATTTCGGGGGGAGGATTTGTGAAAGAAGATTTTTACAACCAAGTCAAGTGAAGAATACAGCCAAGTCAAGTGAAGAAGGGGTAGAGGGAAGATTTTTGATTATATAGTCTTCGTTTCTTTATTTTTTTGGAGAGAGGTTAAAATTTCGGGGGAGGATTTGTGAAAGAAGATTTTTACAACCAAGTCAAGTGAAGAATACAGCCAAGTCAAGTGAAGAAGGGGTAGAGGGTAGATGTTTGATTATATAGTCTTCGTTTCTTTATTTTTTTGGAGAGAGGTTAAAATTTCGGGGGAGGATTTGTGAAAGAAGATTTTTACAACCAAGTCAAGTGAAGAATACAGCCAAGTCAAGTGAAGAAGGGGTAGAGGGAAGATTTTTGATTATATAGTCTTCGTTTCTTTATTTTTTTGGAGAGAGGTTAAAATTTCGGGGGAGGATTTGTGAAAGAAGATTTTTACAACCAAGTCAAGTGAAGAATACAGCCAAGTCAAGTGAAGAAGGGGTAGAGGGTAGATGTTTGATTATATAGTCTTCGTTTCTTTATTTTTTTGGAGAGAGGTTAAAATTTCGGGGGAGGATTTGTGAAAGAAGATTTTTACAACCAAGTCAAGTGAAGAATACAGCCAAGTCAAGTGAAGAAGGGGTAGATGGAAGATTTTTGATTATATAGTCTTCGTTTCTTTATTTTTTTGGAGAGAGGTTAAAATTTCGGGGGAGGATTTGTGAAAGAAGATTTTTACAACCACGTCAAGTGAAGAATACAACCACGTCAAGTGAAGAATACAGCCAAGTCAAGTGAAGAAGGGGGTAGAGGGTAGATGTTTGATTATATAGTCTTCGTTTCTTTATTTTTTTGGAGAGAGGTTAAAATTTCGGGGGAGGATTTGTGAAAGAAGATTTTTACAGCCAAGTCAAGTGAAGAAGGAGTCGAGGGAGGATTTTTGATTATATAGTCTTCGTTTCTTTATTTTTTTGGAGAGAGGTTAAAATTTCGGGGGAGGATTTGTGAAAGAAGATTTTTACAACCAAGTCAAGTGAAGAATACAGCCAAGTCAAGTGAAGAAGGGGTAGAGGGAAGATTTTTGATTATATAGTCTTCGTTTCTTTATTTTTTTGGAGAGAGGTTAAAATTTCGGGGGAGGATTTGTGAAAGAAGATTTTTACAACTAAGTCAAGTGAAGAATACAGCCAAGTCAAGTGAAGAAGGGGTAGAGGGAAGATTTTTGATTATATAGTCTTCGTTTCTTTATTTTTTTGGAGAGAGGTTAAAATTTCGGGGGAGGATTTGTGAGAGAAGATTTTTACAACCAAGTCAAGTGAAGAATACAGCCAAGTCAAGCGAAGAAGGGGTAGAGGGTAGATGTTTGATTATATAGTCTTCGTTTCTTTATTTTTTTTGAGAGAGGTTAAAATTTCGGGGGAGGATTTGTGAAAGAAGATTTTTACAACCAAGTCAAGTGAAGAATACAGCCAAGTCAAGTGAAGAAGGGGTAGAGGGTAGATTTTTGATTATCTAGTCTTCGTTTCTTTATTGTTTTGGAGAGAGGTTAAAATTTCGGGGGAGGATTTGTGAAAGAAGATTTTTACAACCAAGTCAAGTGAAGAAGGAGTCGAGGGAAGATTTTTGATTATATAGTCTTCGTTTCTTTATTTTTTTGGAGAGAGGTTAAAATTTCGGGGGAGGATTGCTGAAAGAAGATTTTTACAACCAAGTCAAGTGAAGAAGGGGTAGAGGGAAGATTTTTGATTATATAGTCTTCGTTTCTTTATTTTTTTGGAGAGAGGTTAAAATTTCGGGGATGGATTTGTGAAAGAAGATTTTTACAACCAAGTCAAGTGAAGAAGGAGTCGAGGGAAGATTTTTGATTATATAGTCTTCGTTTCTTTATTTTTTTTGGAGAGAGGTTAAAATTTCGGGGGAGGATTTGTGAAAGAAGATTTTTACAACCAAGTCAAGTGAAGAATACAGCCAAGTCAAGTGAAGAAGGGGTAGAGGGAAGATTTTTGATTATATTGTCTTCGTTTCTTTATTTTTTTGGAGAGAGGTTAAAATTTCGGGGGAGGATTTGTGAAAGAAGATTTTTACAACCAAGTCAAGTGAAGAATACAGCCAAGTCAAGTGAAGACAGGGTAGAGGGTAGATATTTGATTATATAGTCTTCGTTTCTTTATTTTTTTGCAGAGAGGTTAAAATTTCGGGGGAGGATTTGTGAAAGAAGATTTTTACAACCAAGTCAAGTGAAGAATACAGCCAAGTCAAGTGAAGAAGGGGTAGAGGGTAGATGTTTGATTATATAGTCTTCGTTTCTTTATTTTTTTGGAGAGAGGTTAAAATTTCGGGGGAGGATTTGTGAAAGAAGATTTTTACAACCAAGTCAAGTGAAGAATACAGCCAAGTCAAGTGAAGAAGGGGTAGACGGAAGATTTTTGATTATATAGTCTTCGTTTCTTTATTTTTTTGGAGAGAGGTTAAAATTTCGGGGGAGGATTTGTGAAAGAAGATTTTTACAACCAAGTCAAGTGAAGAATACAGCCAAGTCAAGTGAAGAAGGGGTAGAGGGAAGATTTTTGATTATATAGTCTTCGTTTCTTTATTTTTTTGGAGAGAGGTTAAAATTTCGGGGGAGGATTTGTGAAAGAAGATTTTTACAACCAAGTCAAGTGAAGAATACAGCCAAGTCAAGTGAAGAAGGGGTAGAGGGAAGATTTTTGATTATATTGTCTTCGTTTCTTTATTTTTTGGAGAGAGGTTAAAATTTCGGGGGAGGATTTGTGAAAGAAGATTTTTACAACCAAGTCAAGTGAAGAATACAGCCAAGTCAAGTGAAGAAGGGGTAGAGGGTAGATATTTGATTATATAGTCTTCGTTTCTTTATTTTTTTGGAGAGAGGTTAAAATTTCGGGGGAGGATTTGTGAAAGAAGATTTTTACAACCAAGTCAAGTGAAGAATACAGCCAAGTCAAGTGAAGAAGGGGTAGAGGGTAGATGTTTGATTATATAGTCTTCGTTTCTTTATTTTTTTGGAGAGAGGTTAAAATTTCGGGGGAGGATTAGTGAAAGAAGATTTTTACAACCAAGTCAAGTGAAGAATACAGCCAAGTCAAGTGAAGAAGGGGTAGAGGGAAGATTTTTGATTATATAGTCTTCGTTTCTTTATTTTTTTGGAGAGAGGTTAAAATTTCGGGGGAGGATTTGTGAAAGAAGATTTTTACAACCAAGTCAAGTGAAGAATACAGCCAAGTCAAGTGAAGAAGGGGTAGAGGGTAGATGTTTGATTATATAGTCTTCGTTTCTTTATTTTTTTGTAGAGAGGTTAAAATTTCGGGGGAGGATTTGTGAAAGAAGATTTTTACAACCAAGTCAAGTGAAGAATACAGCCAAGTCAAGTGAAGAAGGGGTAGAGGGAAGATTTTTGATTATATAGTCTTCGTTTCTTTATTTTTTTGGAGAGAGGTTAAAATTTCGGGGGAGGATTTGTGAAAGAAGATTTTTACAACCAAGTCAAGTGAAGAATACAGCCAAGTCAAGTGAAGAAGGGGTAGAGGGAAGATTTTTGATTATATAGTCTTCGTTTCTTTATTTTTTTGGAGAGAGGTTAAAATTTCGGGGGAGGATTTGTGAAAGAAGATTTTTACAACCAAGTCAAGTGAAGAATACAGCCAAGTCAAGTGAAGAAGGGGTAGAGGGTAGATGTTTGATTATATAGTCTTCGTTTCTTTATTTTTTTGGAGAGAGGTTAAAATTTCGGGGGAGGATTTGTGAAAGAAGATTTTTACAACCAAGTCAAGTGAAGAATACAGCCAAGTCAAGTGAAGAAGGGGTAGAGGGTAGATGTTTGATTATATAGTCTTCGTTTCTTTATTTTTTTGGAGAGAGGTTAAAATTTCGGGGGAGGATTTGTGAAAGAAGATTTTTACAACCAAGTCAAGTGAAGAATACAGCCAAGTCAAGTGAAGAAGGGGTAGATGGAAGATTTTTGATTATATAGTCTTCGTTTCTTTATTTTTTTGGAGAGAGGTTAAAATTTCGGGGGAGGATTTGTGAAAGAAGATTTTTACAACCACGTCAAGTGAAGAATACAGCCAAGTCAAGTGAAGAAGGGGTAGAGGGTAGATGTTTGATTATATAGTCTTCGTTTCTTTATTTTTTTGGAGAGAGGTTAAAATTTCGGGGGAGGATTTGTGAAAGAAGATTTTTACAGCCAAGTCAAGTGAAGAAGGAGTCGAGGGAGGATTTTTGATTATATAGTCTTCGTTTCTTTATTTTTTTGGAGAGAGGTTAAAATTTCGGGGGAGGATTTGTGAAAGAAGATTTTTACAACCAAGTCAAGTGAAGAATACAGCCAAGTCAAGTGAAGAAGGGGTAGAGGGAAGATTTTTGATTATATAGTCTTCGTTTCTTTATTTTTTTGGAGAGAGGTTAAAATTTCGGGGGAGGATTTGTGAGAGAAGATTTTTACAACCAAGTCAAGTGAAGAATACAGCCAAGTCAAGCGAAGAAGGGGTAGAGGGTAGATGTTTGATTATATAGTTTTCGTTTCTTTATTTTTTTGGAGAGAGGTTAAAATTTCGGGGGAGGATTTGTGAAAGAAGATTTTTACAACCAAGTCAAGTGAAGAATACAGCCAAGTCAAGTGAAGAAGGGGTAGAGGGTAGATTTTTGATTATCTAGTCTTCGTTTCTTTATTGTTTTGGAGAGAGGTTAAAATTTCGGGGGAGGATTTGTGAAAGAAGATTTTTACAACCAAGTCAAGTGAAGAATACAGCCAAGTCAAGTGAAGAAGGGGTAGAAGGTAGATTTTTGATTATCTATTCTTCGTTTCTTTATTTTTTTGGAGAGAGGTTAAAATTTCGGGGGAGGATTTGTGAAAGAAGATTTTTACAACCAAGTCAAGTGAAGAAGGAGTCGAGGGAAGATTTTTGATTATATAGTCTTCGTTTCTTTATTTTTTTGGAGAGAGGTTAAAATTTCGGGGGAGGATTGCTGAAAGAAGATTTTTACAACCAAGTCAAGTGAAGAAGGGGTAGAGGGAAGATTTTTGATCATATAGTCTTCGTTTCTTTATTTTTTTGGAGAGAGGTTAAAATTTCGGGGATGGATTTGTGAAAGAAGATTTTTACAACCAAGTCAAGTGAAGAAGGAGTCGAGGGAAGATTTTTGATTATATAGTCTTCGTTTCTTTATTTTTTTTGGAGAGAGGTTAAAATTTCGGGGGAGGATTTGTGAAAGAAGATTTTTACAACCAAGTCAAGTGAAGAAGGGGTAGAGGGAAGATTTTTGATTATATAGTCTTCGTTTCTTTATTTTTTTTTGGGGAGAGGTTAAAATTTCGGGGGAGGATTTGTGAAAGAAGATTTTTACAACCAAGTCAAGTGAAGAATACAGCCAAGTCAAGTGAAGAAGGGGTAGAGGGTAGATTTTTGATTATATAGTCTTCGTTTCTTTATTTTTTTGGGGAGAGGTTAAAATTTCGGGGGAGGATTTGTGAAAGAAGATTTTTACAACCAAGTCAAGCTAAGAATACAACCAAGTCAAGTGAAGAAGGGGTAGAGGGAAGATTTTTGATTATATAGTCTTCGTTTCTTTATTTTTTTGGAGAGAGGTTAAAATTTCGGGGGAGGATTTGTGAAAGAAGATTTTTACAACCAAGTCAAGTGAAGAATACAGCCAAGTCAAGTGAAGAAGGGGTAGAAGGTAGATTTTTGATTATCTAGTCTTCGTTTCTTTATTTTTTTGGGGAGAGGTTAAAATTTCGGGGGAGGATTTGTGAAAGAAGATTTTTACAACCAAGTCAAGTGAAGAAGGAGTCGAGGGAAGATTTTTGATTATATAGTCTTCGTTTCTTTATTTTTTTGGAGAGAGGTTAAAATTTCGGGGGAGGATTGCTGAAAGAAGATTTTTACAACCAAGTCAAGTGAAGAAGGGGTAGAGGGAAGATTTTTGATTATATAGTCTTCGTGTCTTTATTTTTTTGGAGAGAGGTTAAAATTTCGGGGGAGGATTTGTGAAAGAAGATTTTTACAACCAAGTCAAGTGAAGAATACAGCCAAGTCAAGTGAAGAAGGGGTAGAGGGTAGATGTTTGATTATATAGTCTTCGTTTCTTTATTTTTTTGGATAGAGGTTAAAATTTCGGGGGAGGATTTGTGAAAGAAGATTTTTACAACCAAGTCAAGTGAAGAATACAGCCAAGTCAAGTGAAGAAGGGGTAGAGGGAAGATTTTTGATTATATAGTCTTCGTTTCTTTATTTTTTTGGAGAGAGGTTAAAATTTCGGGGGAGGATTTGTGAAAGAAGATTTTTACAACCAAGTCAAGTGAAGAATACAGCCAAGTCAAGTGAAGAAGGGGTAGAGGGAAGATTTTTGATTATATAGTCTTCGTTTCTTTATTTTTTTGGAGAGAGGTTAAAATTTCGGGGGAGGATTTGTGAAAGAAGATTTTTACAACCAAGTCAAGTGAAGAATACAGCCAAGTCAAGTGAAGAAGGGGTAGAGGGTAGATGTTTGATTATATAGTCTTCGTTTCTTTATTTTTTTGGAGAGAGGTTAAAATTTCGGGGGAGGATTTGTGAAAGAAGATTTTTACAACCAAGTCAAGTGAAGAATACAGCCAAGTCAAGTGAAGAAGGGGTAGAGGGAAGATTTTTGATTATATAGTCTTCGTTTCTTTATTTTTTTGGAGAGAGGTTAAAATTTCGGGGGAGGATTTGTGAAAGAAGATTTTTACAACCAAGTCAAGTGAAGAATACAGCCAAGTCAAGTGAAGAAGGGGTAGAGGGTAGATGTTTGATTATATAGTCTTCGTTTCTTTATTTTTTTGGAGAGAGGTTAAAATTTCGGGGGAGGATTTGTGAAAGAAGATTTTTACAACCAAGTCAAGTGAAGAATACAGCCAAGTCAAGTGAAGAAGGGGTAGATGGAAGATTTTTGATTATATAGTCTTCGTTTCTTTATTTTTTTGGAGAGAGGTTAAAATTTCGGGGGAGGATTTGTGAAAGAAGATTTTTACAACCACGTCAAGTGAAGAATACAACCACGTCAAGTGAAGAATACAGCCAAGTCAAGTGAAGAAGGGGTAGAGGGTAGATGTTTGATTATATAGTCTTCGTTTCTTTATTTTTTTGGAGAGAGGTTAAAATTTCGGGGGAGGATTTGTGAAAGAAGATTTTTACAGCCAAGTCAAGTGAAGAAGGAGTCGAGGGAGGATTTTTGATTATATAGTCTTCGTTTCTTTATTTTTTTGGAGAGAGGTTAAAATTTCGGGGGAGGATTTGTGAAAGAAGATTTTTACAACCAAGTCAAGTGAAGAATACAGCCAAGTCAAGTGAAGAAGGGGTAGAGGGAAGATTTTTGATTATATAGTCTTCGTTTCTTTATTTTTTTGGAGAGAGGTTAAAATTTCGGGGGAGGATTTGTGAAAGAAGATTTTTACAACTAAGTCAAGTGAAGAATACAGCCAAGTCAAGTGAAGAAGGGGTAGAGGGAAGATTTTTGATTATATAGTCTTCGTTTCTTTATTTTTTTGGAGAGAGGTTAAAATTTCGGGGGAGGATTTGTGAGAGAAGATTTTTACAACCAAGTCAAGTGAAGAATACAGCCAAGTCAAGCGAAGAAGGGGTAGAGGGTAGATGTTTGATTATATAGTCTTCGTTTCTTTATTTTTTTTGAGAGAGGTTAAAATTTCGGGGGAGGATTTGTGAAAGAAGATTTTTACAACCAAGTCAAGTGAAGAATACAGCCAAGTCAAGTGAAGAAGGGGTAGAGGGTAGATTTTTGATTATCTAGTCTTCGTTTCTTTATTGTTTTGGAGAGAGGTTAAAATTTCGGGGGAGGATTTGTGAAAGAAGATTTTTACAACCAAGTCAAGTGAAGAAGGAGTCGAGGGAAGATTTTTGATTATATAGTCTTCGTTTCTTTATTTTTTTGGAGAGAGGTTAAAATTTCGGGGGAGGATTGCTGAAAGAAGATTTTTACAACCAAGTCAAGTGAAGAAGGGGTAGAGGGAAGATTTTTGATTATATAGTCTTCGTTTCTTTATTTTTTTGGAGAGAGGTTAAAATTTCGGGGATGGATTTGTGAAAGAAGATTTTTACAACCAAGTCAAGTGAAGAAGGAGTCGAGGGAAGATTTTTGATTATATAGTCTTCGTTTCTTTATTTTTTTTGGAGAGAGGTTAAAATTTCGGGGGAGGATTTGTGAAAGAAGATTTTTACAACCAAGTCAAGTGAAGAATACAGCCAAGTCAAGTGAAGAAGGGGTAGAAGGTAGATTTTTGATTATCTAGTCTTCGTTTCTTTATTTTTTTGGGGAGAGGTTAAAATTTCGGGGGAGGATTTGTGAAAGAAGATTTTTACAACCAAGTCAAGTGAAGAAGGAGTCGAGGGAAGATTTTTGATTATATAGTCTTCGTTTCTTTATTTTTTTGGAGAGAGGTTAAAATTTCGGGGGAGGATTGCTGAAAGAAGATTTTTACAACCAAGTCAAGTGAAGAAGGGGTAGAGGGAAGATTTTTGATTATATAGTCTTCGTTTCTTTATTTTTTTGGAGAGAGGTTAAAATTTCGGGGGAGGATTTGTGAAAGAAGATTTTTACAACCAAGTCAAGTGAAGAAGGGGTAGAGGGAAGATTTTTGATTATATAGTCTTCGTTTCTTTATTTTTTTTTTGGGAGAGGTTAAAATTTCGGGGGAGGATTTGTGAAAGAAGATTTTTACAACCAAGTCAAGTGAAGAATACAGCCAAGTCAAGTGAAGAAGGGGTAGAGGGTAGATTTTTGATTATATAGTCTTCGTTTCTTTATTTTTTTGGGGAGGGGTTAAAATTTCGGGGGAGGATTTGTGAAAGAAGATTTTTACAACCAAGTCAAGCTAAGAATACAACCAAGTCAAGTGAAGAAGGGGTAGAGGGAAGATTTTTGATTATATAGTCTTCGTTTCTTTATTTTTTTGGAGAGAGGTTAAAATTTCGGGGGAGGATTTGTGAAAGAAGATTTTTACAACCAAGTCAAGTGAAGAATACAGCCAAGTCAAGTGAAGAAGGGGTAGAAGGTAGATTTTTGATTATCTAGTCTTCGTTTCTTTATTTTTTTGGGGAGAGGTTAAAATTTCGGGGGAGGATTTGTGAAAGAAGATTTTTACAACCAAGTCAAGTGAAGAAGGAGTCGAGGGAAGATTTTTGATTATATAGTCTTCGTTTCTTTATTTTTTTGGAGAGAGGTTAAAATTTCGGGGATGGATTTGTGAAAGAAGATTTTTACAACCAAGTCAAGTGAAGAAGGAGTCGAGGGAAGATTTTTGATTATATAGTCTTCGTTTCTTTATTTTTTTGGAGAGAGGTTAAAATTTCGGGGGAGGATTGCTAAAAGAAGATTTTTACAACCAAGTCAAGTGAAGAAGGGGTAGAGGGAAGATTTTTGATTATATAGTCTTCGTTTCTTTATTTTTTTGGAGAGAGGTTAAAATTTCGGGGGAGGATTGCTGAAAGAAGATTTTTACAACCAAGTTAAGTGAAGATGGAGTAGAGGGAAGATTTTTAATTACATAGTCTTCGTTTCTTTATTTTTTTGGAGAGAGGTTAAAATTTCGGGGGAGGATTGCTGAAAGAAGGTTTTTACAACCAAGTCAAGTGAAGAAGGAGTCGAGGGAAGATTTTTGATTATATAGTCTTTGTTTCTTTATTTTTAAATGAGGAGCAAACATTCAAACCATGTTTTCTCCTTCGGATACAGTTTTTCAGGAAACACAAAAAACTAATATATTTAAAAAAAGAAAAACTTGTATTAGACCCCAATTATCATTTTTTTAGTTGTATTACTGATTACTAGTAAGACTTGTAGGCGTACTTTACCTCATAAACTTAAAATGAATTAGAAAAATGCATTTGAAATTTGGAGAAATCATGTTTTGACCGAATTCAAAGGAGGAAACGTGTTTTGAATGTTTTCAATGTGGATAAAACACTTTTTGAATGAAAAAGATAGAAACTTAAATTTCTACGATTACATTTTTTAATGGAATAAAACTAATTAATGACATAATAAAACTGGTTGTTATAAAATAAAGCTAGAAATTTATATGTGAAAAAAAAATTGTCCTGCATAATCCTCATCCAAACAATCGCACACTACTTCCTCCGTTTCATCATTGCGTGCAGGTAAATTATAAATAATGTCTTTGTACCAATTAAAATCAAATTGATTTTGCCACTCTTCGTCATACAATTAAGTTTAAAAGTTTGTCTACGTCTCTTTTCTTTTCAACTGATATTCCATGGCTAAGAGGAAGAGATTGTAAGACAACACTTTTCACAATGTGCATCTATTATTTCTTCCATCCCTAAATTAATAATAAAAATTTAGGTGAAAGCACACCGCTCTAAAATAAACAAACAAACCCCCCAACATAGCACCAAGCAAACAATAACATAACCTCTGAAACACTAGACACATTGGGAAATAGCTGGGTCACGTGATCAGTAAGAACTTCTCTGATTGGTTGACTGGAGGAATCACTGTTTGACTGGAAACTGGCTCTGGAGGAAACACTTTTTGAATGAAACCTGAATTTTATAAATAGGTTTATAATGGGAAAAAATCTGTTTTGGTTGAAAACAATAGCATATTTTTTTACCATTTAATGTTGAGTTCAAAGAAAAAATCACTAACTCATTTTTTTTTATTTTTGGAGAAAACACTGTTTGAATGTTTGCTCTTCAAATACGAAAACAACACAGCGAAATGCCTCGCAATAAACAGAGCCAATACACTCTCAGCACAAATTCTCAAGTGAAACTGAACTTTTTATCATGCGTAACGGCTTTTTATGACATCGAAAAGTTTCCACAATTTTCCAAATGCTTCTAGTATCTTCTTTTCAGTCACAAATCTTACCAATGAAAAATAGGGGCCCGTATACTTAAGTCGAATGCAGGCCCGGACTGGCCATAGACTTGACCGGGACATTTCCCGGTGCGCCCTCTCGAAAGGCGCCCTTCTATTGTTTTCTTTTTTTCCAAAATAATGTTTTAGCAATATGGAAATAAATTATGTAATAGAATCAAGAAATGATTTTGCGTGTGAATATTTTTACATGCAAAAGCAATGTTCTTCTTATTTATATAAATGATCCCTTTTATTACCCTCATAAAGGCAATTAGTCCCCCCTCCTTTCGTAAACTGTTTGAGGCTTATATTTTGCTCCAAGGTCCAGATCTGAGGACAAAAGCAGACCCATGGTGTTTCCCAAATAAAAAAGGGATGTGAGGGTGAAAGTGACAACACACATATCTATGGGCAAGAATGGTTTGATTTATTGACTGTACTAAAGTTGCTGTCAGAGCGAATAGCATGACATCTCTGTCCTGCTAACGATCATGAGTGCAATAAAAGCAAATAAGATTATAAATAATGTTAATTTTTGAAATCGGCGCATTAAAAATAGTGTTATGTTGAAATAAGCCGTATAAAATCAATATTTTAGTGGATGGATGCACACGATGACAAATGTCGCAACGGTGATTCCCAGATTTTTTGAGTGAAGGCGCCCTTTTTGGAACTTAGATTTTTGCATGGCGCCCTTCCCGAAATAAAAGTATGACTTGTAACTGACAGTCAAAAATAAATACGAGTCTTGTATCTGCATCTTTATTTATCCTGCAGAGGTTCTGAAAAAATTGGAAAACAGTTTCATTAATAATAAGTCTAAATTAGTTGAGAAAAAATAGTAAAATTTCGAAGTGGTCCTAGGAGGACTGCAGGGCTTCCCGGAGCACATTTGGGGAATTACTGGATGAAACAATAAAGATGACGAACAGTTTTAAAGATAAAACATTTTTCGATTTTAAACAAAGTTTTGTCAATTAAAATCATAACAAAAGTTAAAGATCTTTGCCGTTGGCAAGCTTTGTGTTCAAAAGATATTCCAGTTTTTGTAACTGGATTTAATTCCTGCACTGTTTTAGTCTTTTTAGCCAGAGGTGTGAACAATGGAGTCATGGCAAAACCTTTGGCATTGAAAATTTTAAGGGATCACTTTAGATTTTTTAAATCTCATGTTAAAGGTCACGTTTTCGGGGGAGGGGGACGCTGCGTAGCATTTGGAGGGAGTTCGTCATTGCCCTGGTGGGGGGGGGAGGGTTGTCGCCCTTGTGTAAGCTACAGTACACTACCTTAAAAATATTTATATTTGAATTTATGAATAAAATCATTATAATAGTGCATTTTATGCTGCTTTCCTTTAGCTATATCATTTTTTGAAGTTTTTTAATCTGTATTTTCCCCTCATATGAAGCTCGATCCCCCCCCCCCCCCTCCTCGCTACTCTGCTGACTTGTGAAAGTTGTTACTAATAAATTTTGCATCAATGAAACAATACAAATCATTATGAACAAAACGAAGTTTGAGTTTGAAGAAGGAATGCATAACGATGTCGGAAATAAGTGAAACGCAAAGGTATTACTAGCAGCGTGGCGAAGGGGGGGGGGGGGTCCGCCCCGGGTGTGACCTTTCTGTGGGGGGGTGACACTCAAACTGTAATTGCAAGTTTTTGAAAAATACGAAGCTGAAATGCATTTTCAGGAGTACTAGTATGAAAATTTTAAAGGGGGTAGTACCGCCTGGACCTCAGTATTTCCCACCACACGTCATGGAATTAATACTATGTACTATACTCAGAATTAGGTTCATACTGTCAATACTTAGGCAAAGTAGTGACCTCTTATACCAACAAACTGAAAACCATTATCTTTCCCTGTGTGTGCGATACGTTTAAAGTAATTACGGGGCCAACAATTTCATATAGGCCCCCTTACTTTATTGATCTCTCGACGCCCACATGCATGTGGGGCAAGTTGCATAAAAAGCATTCATAGATTTTATTTGTCTTCTGTATATTAACCCACTAAAAATTTTGTTTTTCTCAAATGCAGTTGTTTCTGAAAATTTTAAGATTTTCACATTTACATAGAATCTAAAACTTTTTTTTTTTTGCATTTTAGAGGGGGGTGGGGTGATATCACAAATTACCGCTCGATGGTCACCCATACTAGGTACGCTACTTGTACTACAAATATTAATAACAGTCACTAAAGACTATATTAGAAATCTAATGTGAGAAATATCTATAACTTTTTTCGTTTTCTACCTGCAGCTAGTTATACACATATTAATAAGAGAGTATATTGACTACAAGGGCGCCCATATAAGAAGGGAAGTAGGGACTCAAGCCCCCTCCCCCCTTAGGATTGAGAACTTCCTTGCTTTAGTGCTTTTTTTCCTTGCAAAAATGCATAAAAATTTCTTTTCCAGCCATTAATGAATAAGTTATTAAAAATGTTAAATTTTTATATCTCTAATCTGTACTGAAATAAGTTTCCGCGGGGAAAATATTTAGCTAAACCATTGAGAAATTTTTTGAGCCCCCCCTCCCCCCTTAAAATTTTGCATGTGGGCGCCCTTGATTGTCTAAAAAATAAAGAGCACTTTTTCTTTCACAGAATAAAAGCTAAAGATTCTAACAATTAAAACATTTTATGAGGGTCTTTCGCAGCATTCTTGTACAGTACAAGAGCTTTTGACTAACAATCTTATGATTAGTAGAAAAAAAGGATCATAGATGTAGACCACACACGTTGGCTTTAATGGTTTTATGACTTTAAAGACACCTTTTAAGATGCGTTTTATGGATAAGGATTTGCGATGCTTGAGGATTCGTGGCAACGGATTTCTGTTGGACAAGGAGGGACAACTATCATAAATTTTATTTGCAGTTAGACGGCAGAGGCCCGATTGCTGGTAATAACAGCAATTATCGTCTGAATCGAAGAGTCATTTGGATCAGATTTTAGTGTTAGTAAAAACAAGTGATTTGGAAGCTGCAGCAAAATTGGATACATCAAGTCAAGGAATTTTTCAACAGTAGGTTAGTCGTTTTAGTTTTCATTTCATTTTTATTGCGAAAATATTTTCCTTCGTGTATAATCTTAAATTATAGAATTACGATCTATGATTCGTAAAAAACTAATAGGATCTATGAGCTGCGAAATGACAAATAAATGATATTGCAAAATTTTCCACAATACATATAGTTAAAAAAAAAAAACAACGTATGTACTTAGATAAGTTGAAAGATAAAATCTAAGTGACTTGTGTTATCAATTGAAAACTATTATTTTAAAAAGTAAAACAGATTAAGATCAGCTTGTCCCTGAACTTTTTTTTTCATTCTTCCTCTCTTTTTTATTATGATTGGTTTATTTCATGACGGCTCTTTCTAGGTCGCATCAGTTTTCTAAAACAAAATTTTACATTCAAAAAGTTTTCGTAACTTCAAGACAACAATGCCATAAAAATGAATGGAAACGTTTTTAAAATGTTCGTTTGCTTTATGCACTTTTAAAGTATAACACTTTGGACAGCGAGAATTTCTGAACCGAATTTTCAGAAATTAGATCCTGATCTAAGAAAGAGCAATGGGGGGGGGGGATATCATCACGAAACACCCTCCTGTTTTCTTACTATGCGGAATAAAAAACTTGTAATTTTAATTTTACTTCGAAAAAATTAAGGAATTCTTCAATGAAAAAAGGAGGCAAGGGAAAATTAGACAACATGGTCAAGAAATTTATTTGCTCTTCTGTTAAATTGAAATCTTTGAGTTTTCTTGCAAAAGTTTTATTAATAAATTAACTTATTTTATTAATCCATTTATTCCTTATAATGGTCACAAGCAATAATAGCAATTTTAAATGTATATCCATACATAAAAAATGATTTCCCAAATAATTCAATTTTCAAGCTTTTCCCAATAGTTGCAGTGTTATCAAAATGATATTATTTATTACGTATTGCAAAGAGGCAATCAGGTGCACTGGATGAGTTAGAGTTCGATTGGTTGTATTTTCTTGTAACTTTGACCTAAGATATTTGCTATGAAATTATTATGTTAATAATCATACTAATAATGAATAAATAAATAAACATCGGATTTGAAAAATATATATATATATATATATATATATCAGACTTCAAAAACATACTTCAAGGACTCTAGATATTACTTATGTTTGATTTATAAAAAACATGTATTGCAAATATTAAGCAAAAAACATTACAATTTAACTCATTTTCATGGTAGCAGTTACTTTATAGCATAAATAAGCCGATTTCATTACAAATGCATAATTTGTGTAAAATTTGACGTTTGAGATGCAAAAAAAATAATATACTTTAAGTACAGAACAAATGTGTAAACATAACTCGAATTTGATGTGCATCTCTTTTTAATTTTGAATTGCAGAAGCATTTTGTCGAAAGTGACCAACTAGCATATGATATGCAGGCAATATACGAAGAGAAAAAACCTGGCCATGAATATTGATCGCATGGAGAAAAAAGCTCGTCTGCTTAAAGAATTGACAACTTTGTGACAAAATGGCAGCATCATGTTTTAAAACGACAGCAGATACCAGTGAAAAATATTCAAATATGAATTTTCGAAAGAAGTGCCTATTGAGGAAGAGAAACATTTAGCAAAACTTCTCATTCTTAGAAACTAGAAAATATTTCACCCCCGCCCCGCCCCCCTTAGCGTTCTTCAAATTTTCAGGAGGTATTTTGGTGGTCTTTCCTCTCTTTTTTTAGGGAGGGTCTCTTTATAGGGGTTAATCAGTAATATTTAAGGGGGTGCGCCAACACTCTTGGGGGGGGGGAGGTCTCTCCTTCTGTTATTGAACTTGCAAAAAATATGACTTCTCTTTTGGACATTCTCTGTAACAAAAAAAGGGCTTTATTTAGTTATCAAGATTTTTCACCCCCTTAAAATGTCCGTACTATCTCTTAAGTCCTTAGATATTATGGAGGAAAAATCGGCGCCCTTCAACTCAGCCTTCCCGCGCCCTTTTGACCACCCAATCCGGCCCTGGCCGAATGTATAGGGGCTGTATATTCATTACAGGAAACTATTTACAGGTTACGTTACTACAATAATTTTAGATGAAAGATAATTTAGTAAACGCCTAATTTAGCTAGATTACGACAAATTGATCACAAAAATAATTACTATTTACAGAATTTGTAGCAATATTTTTCCAAATGGCCCTCTCCGAGAATTCTGTCTGGATCCGCCCCTGTTGATGGTGCAAAATCAAATTATTGATGATTTGATTCATTTTCGAACACAACGATTTGTGTCACCGATTCCCTTATTCATACATCAGTGGCGTATTTGGGATAATATCCTCCCTCCCCCCGTTAAAAAAGACTCATAAATTTATCTCTTTTTGAACAAAGAAAATGACTAAAACTAACCCCCCTCCTCTCGAATGAAACTCGGAATTTTCCTCTTTTTGACCGTATAAAGACTAGTGATGTTCCGGATATCCGTATCCGTATCCGCGGATATCCGAGGGAAAAGAAAGATCCGTATCCGTTACTTTTTTTACGGATCTTAAACGGATCATTTCTATTCTAAAAAATTTTAAGTATTTGAATAAAAGACTCTTAAATTCCGTTTAAATTAGGTCTTATTCCCCATTTAAATTATAAGGTATCATTTCAGAAGCCAATGTGTATATCCCTCCCTCCCCCCCGTTGCAAACAGGAAGGGGAAATAAGTTTTAAAAGTGTGTATCAGTGTGTCTTTTTGTGGCATCGTAGCTCCTAAACAGATGAACTGATTTTGATAGTTCATTTTTCGTTCAAAAGGTGACTTGATCGAAAGTGTTTTTAGCTTGTCCTCGTTTTTGTAGAACTTTAATTACCGGAGATATTAATTAAAAACGGACTTAAGGACCAAAACTACACATACCCTCCCCCCCCCCCCCTATTTATTCATTTCCACCACCAAATTTTTTTTTTCTGACTTCGCCACCGCCATCCAAGAGAGATGCAGGTGATTTTCCCGTGACAGACATCGACTGCGCCCCCCCCCCCTCCTCCCTCCAAACGAGAGCATCCCCTTTTGCGCAACATTCTCTTCCGCCTGCGTCGGATATAGACGGGGGGGGGGGGGGGTCTGACCTTCCCGCCTCAAAAAAGAAGATCCATCGATCTATCTCGTCAGGGCTCCTTGGACGACGCCGGTGGTCCTCGGTAAGTGAAACGCAACAGGTATTTTTCTTTCGCCAAGCTTCTTAAAAGTCGCCAAGGGTGGCGCGCAACGGGACTGATTCTTATCGTGATAAACGTATCAGTGGCGAATCGGACAGCTTTTGCTGAGGGTCCTTTCTCTGGTGTAATTCTCTAAATCATGTCGTTTCATTCATACCTCGACAACTCCGATTTGAAAAACAATGACTAATGCATTAGAGCACTTCATTTTTAGCTCGGAAAAAATAGTTTTTTCAAAAAAAAAAACGTTCAATCGATGCTCTATGGAAACAAAATGTATTGTTGTGAGAAACGGAAAACCAGGCCCGCCATGACGGCATTAAATCGACCCCCCCCCTGGATTGTGAAAACAAAGTGTAATTATGCATTTTTGCTACTACAGTAAAACCTAAACCTGTAAAGTTGACCACTCTTGTAAGTTGACCACCTGTCTGAGTTAACCACCTTTTTCAGGCACGGAATCAGGCTTTATCGTATAAATAAAACTTCTGTAAGTTGAGCACCTGTTTAAGTTGACCAATAAAGTAGTGCACGGCAAGTGGTCAACTTACACAGGTTTCACTGTATTTTGATAAAATACATCACAGATACACAGACACGCCAAACTTATAACCCCCTTCCTTTGTGTGTTGGGGGTTAAAAATCAATTAATGTGACAATTGATATTCATACTTGTGTTGTAATATTTTGTTGCGAGTCAAAAATTGTTTTCGCCATTGTTAAACGATAAAGTTCTTTTTATTAACATTTGAAATATTAATTGAGAGCTATTAATATTCAGTGCAGTATTTATTTCTTTAATTCAGTGGTAGTCAAAATTATAAGGACAAAAAGAACAACCATCACATCTTCGCTGCATTTGGTCGGAAAGTTATGACTAATAACTAATAGTAAATGAAACCTTTTTTTGAAAACTTTTAATTGGCAATGCAAAGGAATTTCTTATTTGAGTTTAGACATCGTGTCATATGGACAGAATTATAAGGACAATTAGATTTATATGTTCTAAGAAGCAAAATTTGCATGTTCTTTGTTCTGCAACCTACGCCACATAACGATGTAAATGCTTAGTGAGCGATTGAGGAAGTTACTCTATTTTTACAGTCATCCGGCTTGGTAGAAAACTTGAAGAATTTAAGACAAGGAAGGTAGTTGCTTGAGAAAATTCCACGACGTGCTGCACGTCAAAGCGCAACAAATCTGAAAAGTAGAGATTAGAGATGAGACGGGCTCAGCCCGAGCCCAGGCCCGAAGCGGGCTCGGGCTCTAGAATCGAAAATAGGTTTCGGGCTCGGGCGGGCTCGGACTCAAGCACAGATATTCAATCGCCAATCTCCATACAAATTCAAAGCAAATAAACATTTTCCTACTATGAGAAAATGAAAGGAACATTTAAATCAGTTCATTCAATGTCAAATTTACCCCCCTCCCCCCTTAAAAAAAAAATTAATTAATAAAATAAAAATAAATAAATTAGCGCTTATTTATAGTGTTTTTTTTTTTTTTTTTTGAGCAATTACGATTGCTTATTGCTTTCATTTGACTGTTTTTGGCATCCTATCATTTTCTTTTCCCACCGCCACCCTCCGCACCATCACCCGTCGATCGGCTCCTCACGATGCTGCTCCTCTAGCGAAAGCCGTCTCCAGGTTGCATCCATGTCCTTCACACACGCGCATACATACGCAGCTACACACACACACGCACGCACACACACATACACATACACAAACACATACGCACACAAACACATACACACACGCATACATACAGACACCTACACATACACACACCACAACATATACACACATACACACACTACCCACACATTCGGGCCTGCACACAGACACAAACACATATGTCTACATACACATACCCCGCCCCCACGCACACACATTCATACACACAACTACCCACACACTTATGCCAGCAAACAGACACAAATACACATACCCCCTACACACAAACACACACATCCCCCCACACACAAACACACAAGCCTACATACACACACTCGTGATTGCGAAAAACATAATTTGAATTCAAGATGTCAAAATTCTTTTTTTTTTTTTTTTTTTTTTTTTTTTTTGCGATTACTATTGCAATATATCATACAGTAATGCATCTGAAGTGGAGCATTTTAAGAAAATTTCGAAACTTCTGTTAATGAAGAACATTTGACGCAACATTTTTCATTAACAGAGAGATCATATCAGACTGTAGAAGGCTCAGTTTTTGATACAAGAAAGTTTCCTTCGGGCTCGGGCGGGCCCGGGCTCTCAAAAATGAGCCCGAACTCATCTCTAATTAGAGATCGGTCGTTTGGAGCTTTCTCAAAAATTCCGGCAAATAAGGTCTATAAAGACGAAGAGGTAGGAAATCTTCTCTTTCCGTGTGAGTGAAGCTATTGATGATAAGGCGAAAAACGAACCGCAAGTGATATTGGAAGGGAATTCAAGTTACGATTCAGTTCTGTTCAACATCTTTTACAAAGACAAAAAAAGTTTCCTTTGTGAAACTAATGTCATGACAACTCTTGAAAAATTTAATAAGAGACCAAAGGTTGAGAGTGCCAAAAATGCGTCGGTATGGGTAAAAAGCGGGATAATGTAATGTTTTTCGAAGAGAAAAAATTTAATTAGGATGGGCTATATGGTTTTTGCTACTTCCGATACGATTTTTGTGAAGGGAAAAAAAAAATAGTCTCAAAACGTACATTTGGTAGCGGCTCAGTAATGGTCTGACGAAGTTTCGCAACGGAAGGAATCTATGCAATTTTTTTGTTCATGGCAGAATGATTCTGCCACGGAATTATGAAGAAATGGTATTCAATTTTGAAATTAGCAACAACTCATTTTCTCCATGGAAAAAGCCAGGATAAACGTTTCTAAGAACGTTCTTCAACTTCCATGACATCAAGACTGATAAAAGTGATTGAAAAAAAAAGTTTTTTTTTTTTTTGAGCAATCACGATTGCTTATTGTTCTCACTTGACTGTTTTTTGGTGTTCCTATGATTTTATTTTCCCGCTAGCACCCTCTGCCAGCACGAGACCCACGTAATAACAGGCCAGACAACTTCCTTCCCCCCCCCCCCCCGCTTCGGTACGCCACCAGTCGTCGATCTATGAACGTGGCGCGAAATTTTGAAAGCAGTGCAGTTTACCCAACAGTAGTTTTGCTTGCTGTAGCTGAAATAGATGAAATGGGATATATGTTACTTCGAATGCATATTTTTTAACACTATATTATTGGATTTGTCCGCGTCCACATACCGGAATGTAGTGGCAATTAAAAAAATATATACAAGTCTTAAGTGTTTGAGTGAAAGTGAGTCAGCGATTTCCGATTCCGAACAACCGTCATGCGAAGAAAATATTGGGTGCCTTATGGAATAAATTTTTAAGTTCGGAAGTAAGTACTTTTCTTAGATAAACTAATTTACTTTTTATGCAGAAAAGTTCATGCAGTTAAGGTTTCTTAACTTTTCCTCACTTACACAAACAATTGTTCATCCGTTTCTAATATCTTTGTAATTTTTTATTTCAGCATACTGCTTAAATATTTGAAACGGTTAACTTGCAACTTTTTATTTCTTTATTTTTTTAATTTTCTACAATGCATTTATTCGAAATGGATTTACCAAGCTGACAATATACATTGTGTCAAAACTTTCTGCAAATATACTTTTGCTACCAGTAGTAACGTAACTTAGTGTTGATATTCAGTTGATATCTAAACAAGTTTATTGAAACAGGTTTTTAACTAAACTAATCTTATACTTTCGGCCTCGATTAAATTGTTTCATAAGCTACCATGTGTTATTTTGATCAAAAAACGTTCCTTGGTGGGCTTCCGTAATTCTGAGGTAGAAGCTTAGCTTTGAATGCCGGAGGTCGTGGGTTCGATTTCCAGACATTTCCCCCCGACTACGCTACTGCAATGTTATTCAAACAAGCTGGTTCTGTGTGTAAATGAAAATATATATGTATGAATTTGTTTTTTTCACTGTCGTCTTTAAGTGTTGTGCTATTTATGCATAAATTGCTGTTGAGTTAACTGCAGCCATAATTTCTGGGATTGCGAAAGATTACTTTTAAGCAGTGGATACACAACGTGTTTTTGCCAAATGCGTTATGCTTGTTTGTTATGCTTAAAAAGGGCAAAATATCTTGAACTATATATATTTTGAATTCCTTTGATTTTCTGTTAATCAGCTAGCAGGAATCTTGTAACTGTAACATAAATTGGATTAAGGAGCTATCCATAAACGATGCTACAAAACTTTGAAATAATTTGTCGCCCCCCCCCCCCCTTATCACACGTAACGCTGTTTTACATGAGTATATTGTTATAAACAACGCGTGATATCATACTTCTTGTTATCCCTAAAATGGTCATTCTATAGGAAGTTTTTCGAAAAGGGTTACTTTCTCATCAATTAATGCTTTTTAAAATAATTTTACAAAAGCCTACAATGATGAACTATTAAACCCCCCTCCCCCAACCCCAAATGACCACTAGCAGCAGAAAAAGCTAAAAAGAGAAAAGTAGCGAAATTCCAAAAAAAAAAAAGGCTGCTTAGATATTATAAATACGTTTCTTACGTATAACATACAGTATTCATGCTCTTGTATAATTCATACTACAACTAATGTTTCTCAAGTAGAATTCCTGTGTTTTTTTTTTTTTTTTTTTCCAAGAGTGCCCACCAAGAGGGGGGGGGGATCATGGTCTCATAATAATGATAGCTTTTCAACGGCTATAGTTATAAATAACTGTGCCATTGAAAATTGAGGGGGAGGGGGAGATGGTTTTTGGGGTATTTTTCTTGAAGTTTTCACAATTGAAAGGGGTAAGGCACCGTTTATTTTGGGGGATGGCACTCAAGTATTCATATCTTTTTAAAAGCATTAATTTGCTCAGCTAAGTTAACATTAATAATTTGGTATTAATTAATTTGATGTTATGTCTTTGAAACATATTTCAGTCATGTTTCCCGTTTATTTACATAAAATTGTTTATTTATTTTTTAAAATGTCATTTGAAGCTTATTCAAATACAATGTTAAAATTATTTTTTGTTTTGATGTAATTTTAAAATGAAAGCTCATTTATTTATTTGAATACGTTTTAAGACTTAATGTTTCAATACAATATACGAGTAGTTTAGAATGTGATTATTTATGAAATTGTTTTCAAATGAAGAATAGTTATCACTTCGTTTTAACATAATTGTAAAATAAAAACGTGTTTACTTATTTGAATACTTTTTAAGACCTAAGTATTTTCTTGGAAAATACTATGAAAAAAGCTGTTTATTTTTTAAAGTATGATCATCGGTTCCTTTTTATGTTTTCAAATGATAAAGTAGAACTTTAAATACTATTGAAATAATAGAAGACAAAAATAAATAAGGCAAATAATTCAATTAAACCAAAATACTAATCGAAACGCGCACTTCCCAATATCATCATGGATCGACGAACGATGACGTCATTTGCTGGTTGGATGGCCTGTATATCTCGAAGGCCTCGGCCAGCACCACCGTCGACCGGCTCCTCACGATGCTGCACCTATAGCGAAAACCGACTCCAGGTTTCGTCAATATCCTACACTTACACGCATACATACACGCACCTACACACATATACATATATACACCTACACACACATACATGCACCTGCACACATATACATAAACCCACACACATACATACACCTACACACAACTACCCACACATTCATGCCTGCACACAGACACAAACACATATGCCTACCCACACATACACATACCCCCCCCCATACGCCTACACACACACTCATGCCTGCACACAGACACAAACACACATGCCTACACACAAACACACATATCCCCCACGCACAAACACACACTCGTGATTGCGAAAAACATAATTTGAATTCAAGATCACAAAATTCAAATTTTTTTTTTTTTTTTTTTTTTTTTTTGTCACTAGTGTTTTTCAGGGCAAAACTATCGTTTGCCTTATAATTTTGTTTAGTTTTAACAATTACGTTTTTTAATAATCACGGTAATTCTTTTAAATTTCGTATTTTCAAATGTTCTGCATTTCACAATGATGCATTTTTATTAGAATAAAATGGGTATGAAAGTTAGCGTGACGTGTGACGAAGGTAGGAAGGGGGTACGGTGAAGTGTGACAAAGGGGGGCGAGGGAGGCAAAAATGTTGAGCAAAAGTGTGATTCATGGACAGCCCCCAAACTAAATTATCGGGGCACCATCGGCAGTGTTTAATATTATAGTCAACGCAAGAAAGAAATCACTCGAGACACAAGCAAAATGATAATAAACACTTTATTCAGGATCGTTGAGTCTGTGCACAAACGTGATTCGCTTGCTGACAGTCACAACTCGACTAGTCGGATAGGACGCATGCGCAGATGCAGTGTTTCAGGACAGAGCACGTGACTAGCGCGGAGTGCTGCGATTGGGTGGTGCCACTGGAATGGGTGACATCACCCGACTTGAATGGGGTCGTTTCCGAAATTTTAAAAGTATTTTTTTCTGAAAAAGCATTCTTAAAAACTTAGGATTTGACCATTTCTTAAACAACTTGACTGAGTTTAGTATTTTTTAAAAATTATTTTAATCGGTGCGCAGAATCAATTTTATTTTTTCCACTTCTGCGCATGACATCACAAGTGAAGAAATGCCATTCACTGATGCCATCAGTGCAATATTTGATTCGCATCTTTACTCACATGTACTGTAAACGATACGGTTTATAGCAAGCGTAGAGGACAATGTTTAACTAATTATCATATCGTGGAAACGCGGTAGGCAATAAACGCAAGCATTCAGGGCCCCAGTTGAGTTGCGCCAAAGTTCATCACTTGTGAGGTCATAAAGATCAAGCCTTATTTGAAAAATCGGATACTTAAAAAAATTAATTAAAAATTAAACGTTTTGAAAATAAAAGGTTTTGCTCACTCCATGTTTATATATATATATATATATATATATATATCCCATTCTCGAAAGGAAGTTTAGCCTTTTGTTAAGTACGTGTGCCAACTATAATTGGTGTATGTTTTGTTTAAAGTAGATTAAAAAAAAAAAAAGATCAGTAGGTTGTCAGGTGTTGATTATTTAACTGAAGATCACATGGATTGGATATGCGATGAACATTTATCGTGAAAAATCGGTGAGCGGGCACTCAGCGCTAGTTGCATAAACCTATACAGTAGAACGCCAATAATCCGAAATAATGGGGACCATAGGTAGCTCGGACTAGTTAGGAAAATAGTAGGCCGACCAAATGAAGTGGTTGCATAGGAAGTATGTAAATAACACGCAATGTAGCACTTAGCGCTACCATATGAAATTGCCTCTTTTAGCAAAATTAGCCCGCATTGTTTTTGGAACAGAAAAGAAAAATGAAAAATATTTACTGCATTTATATTAATATATACAGCACTGTATGTAATCAGTGAGGATAGATTCCACAGTATTTTGTATGGTAAATGTAATACGCCACCTCTATTGTACTATGTGCAATTAGTTTAAATTCTTTAATTGTGATTAGTGATTTCACGAAATGTATCTGTTCCTTTGCCATTGTCGAGCAGTTAATAAACGCTTCATAGGAGCGGGTTCAGATTTTTGACGCGTCGGATTTTCGGCGTTCGGATTTTTGATGTTCTACTGTACTCTAAACAAAGACACCGTGGCTCTCTGCGAAGTGATGTCATTGGCTGAAATGACCACGCGATTGCAGAATGTCTACATCTTTGTCGAAGTCTTTCTGTGCTCCTCATTGGCTGTACACGGTTAACACGCCCTCGTGTCGTTCAGTGATTGGCTGTCACCAGTAGCGGATTTTAGGGGGGGGGCAAGAGGCCCGTGCCCCCCTCCAAAAGGAATAATAAATTTAACTATTTTATTAATTATTTTTTAACTGACTTCTCTTTTGCATTTTTTTAATGGTAAATTAAAAAGAACACAAAACATACACAGCATATTTTGAATAAAAGTATTTTTGTTTACTAAAGAAGTAATACTGGAGTCAGAGGCCTAGAGTGGCAGAATACATTTAACTCACTGTTTCGAATTCAAGGGAACGTATTGTCGCGATTCGTCCACTAATTGATCTTTGATGGAATCAATAATTAGCATTTTTTAAAACATGTGTGTAGGCGAACCTAAAAGAGTCATTTTGATCTAGGAATATCTTTGCGAAATAAGATTCCTTTTTCAGCTTATGAAAAATGAAAGAAATCATTTGGTAGTTTCTTGGAAAAACCACGAATATTAATGGAAACGGCATGTAGTATCAATATGTTATCTCAACTGCGTCATGGCTTTAAGGACAAATCAGCCACTGCTTTGAAATCCACACAGAAATAGTTTCTGAATTCTCCAATAAAACTTATTGAAATTATAATTTTCAGATGCCATCACGTGACTCTTTGGCGAGTTGAAGTGGCCAAGAACTTTCTGAACAATGACTGTCCTCACATATTTAGCGAAAAAAGTCGTTAAAATTCACTGTGATGATGATAAAGACGGCAAAATAGAAGCCCTTTGTCTTCTCTTCCATCACTTTGATTCTGAGAGTCGATTTCTACTTGACCCGCAAGACACACTCCAATATCATCGTACGTAAAATAAAGTTATTCATTCGGGACTCAACCGAAAACCGTTATTTCTGGTTCTAGAGGAGAGTAAACCGGCACTGAACCGATATGTACCTACGGTTTTTTTTTTTTTTTTTTTTTTTCAGTTGAACCGGAACGAAAATCGGCAAAAAAAAAAAAAAAAAGTTCGAAGTCCTGTTTAATCTGTCCGTAATATCTGAATGCGTTACTGTTGTATCTCTTACTATAAGATATTATACTTCGGCTTTAGACCAATAGCGCCTTTGCGGTTTTACGCCATGATGCTTCGGTTACTCGTCTGGTCTTCTAATTCTATATTAGCTACCAGTTTGTTCCGCACTCTTGGCTTCCTTAAGAGGTTTTCCATCTCCAGCTCAGTCACTTTCCTGTGCCGGGCTGATGAGTGCTAATAAGCACGAAACTGCAGTCCTCGGCTGGAAATGACTGAGCTGGCGGTGTATTTCACGTATTTCTGCTTTAGCCCTGGCTAATGGGCGGTAATTTACTGAATATATAGACAATAATCAGGTGATATTGAACACAAAGGCGTGTCACGTACAACCAATGAGGTGAACAGAAAGTTTTCGAAAAAGATGTCTTCACTCGCGCACAAACATAAACAGAAAAATATTTGAGATCCATTACGAAATAGAAACAAAAACCACCGGATTTTTTTCGATTGGAAAAAGTTTTGACTTTGTCCCTTTTCCGTCGAAGACAAAACAGTTTATCACCGTACAAGTTGAACCACTTGTACTTATTGCTGAATACGAATGTAACCGTAGAAAACGTAGAAATAAAGCATTTTCTTTTCCTTGAACAGTTTATCTTTTTCAGTCTTGTTCGATTCGTTGTTTCAAAATTACTTCTCATGAAATGTAATGCGGATTTGCATTAAGTTCTTTTAAAAATTCGTCGTGTCCACCATCAATTTAACTATGAAGAACACAGGGAAGAAAAACGAAATATTAATCTTTTTAGTTTTGGAGAAAATCGCCCCTCAATGTTTTGCTTCTATCAGCAGTGATTTTTTTTCTACCAACACTCAGTTTACCGTAGCACAGTTTACAACAAGCCTTACAACGAAAATTAAAATAAGAATCTCCTCTACCTTGGGGTTAGAAGCATCATAATACTCCTAATTGTCTCTAATTATTTTAAAACATGTCTAACATTATAGTAAAGACAACAGTGAATTTAAACCCGCATTTGAATAAGGACAATATCCTCTAAAAATAACCATTATGAGGAGGACAACAAATCAGAAAAATCCTCATCCGGAATCAGGTTAGTGGGAAGGAGATAGAAAGTTAAAAAAACAAATTAATTAATCTGAAAACTCTTAACTATAAAAAAATCCCCCCCCCCTCCCTCCATCTAAAATTAACCAAATGGACAGATAGTGAGCTCGACTTGAACAAAGAAAAAAAATGACATTTCGCCTTTCGTCCCTAAGCTCTTCATGCGTTATAACGTCTACTAAATAGAACCCGTGAATTCCACAATCATTTCTTCTTGGATGCAATAATGATGGTGATGACGTGAAAATCACACTTCTGGGTCACTTTTTACCTCAATTCCGCAGGTTACTCCAATGGCGCACCAAGTGTCACGGAGCACGGCAAATCGGAAACGATCCGTTCATTTTTTTCTTCGTGTCGATGGTTTTTAGGATTCTGAATTGTGACGTCATGTGAGATGTTCAGAACATTTCGTGGTACTTTTCCGTTAGCCGTGCGCAAGAGAAAATCGCCAAATGATTGCGCCCAACGGCAAGCGATGATTCGCCAAATTGATGTAGAAATCCGCCAATTTTCTTACAACCCTTGTTGGGCGCATTCGCTTGGCGTTGGCGTAATCATTTGGTGATTTTCGCTTGCACCCGGCTGCATATAAGCTAAAGGTCTTATTCTTGAATGCTTACTCATATTCAATAGAAATTAGCTAGAAATAAATTGGCACAAGAGAAAATTATATTAGAAATTATTATGTATTAAATTATTCACTAGAAGTATTTATTATTTAGTTAAATGGTAATCATTTCTTTAAGAAGAGCCGTTTAAATTGCATTAAATATCATTAAGAATGAAAAATTGCAGAATTCGCTCTTTTCCATCTACAAAATAATTTACTATGAGAATTATTTTTAAAATAACTTCAATTTAAATCAAAACAATGTCGTAAAATATGCCTTTTTTGTCCAAAGATGGCGCCACCTATTTTTATTTCAAAGCATAGTTGCTCAAAGGCACTTTCATTTGTTTTGCAAGGAATGAAATTGATTGGAAATAATAATGCTGTTTTTGCCAGCAACATTCAATTAAAGATACCATTTGCAAATGCTTATTCGTATTTAGCAGATTACAAACAAGAAACACTGTGCGAAAGACGACTAGCAACATTACAATGGCGTCTTTGAAGCTTTGATTGACACTCGAATAAGCCAATGAGAGGGCCTGAAATTTTCCTATGACCGAACAGGAGTAAAGGTAGCTTATATGCCACCCGGCTAACGGAAAAGTACCCATTTCGTTGTTCAAATTGAAGTCACGACTTCTGCGACTCATCTTTCTATTGATGACCAATATTTTACTCTTCCAAACACAAAGAACTTTTTCCTTTTGACCAATGAGTTCGATGGTGGTGAAGTCATTGCCCAGAATATCTAAATAGACATTTCTTCCGATTTCCTCAGAATTCCATGCAATTGATGCGGGAATCCGATCTGAAATTGACCTTTGCACAAGGTGTAGTCGAAGTAGCTATTGGAGGGAAAAATTGACCGAAACATTTCGCACAACTCCGACAAACAGCAGAATCAACCACTTTCGGAAAGCTTCCTAACTGTGGATTTGTAATTAGGAACCTTTTTCTTTTCTAAGTTGTGGGGTTCACGTAAGGGTACTTTTCCGTTATACAGCTACGTCACTTGGCATGGATAATTGTCAACTTTGAGAATGTAAAAAGTTAGTTTTCATCTTGGCAAAAACGAAAAATCACGTTTATGCCGCTGACATAATGGGGTCGTTTCCAAAATTTGAAAAGTATTTTTCTCTGAAAGAGCACGCTTAAAAACATAGGATCTGACCATTTCTTTAATAATTTCTTTAAGTTTAATATTTTTAAAAAATTACTTAAATCTGTGCGCTTTCATTGCTTACGCTTCTTACGATGACATCACAAATGATGAAATGCCATCCGCAGAACGTAATATTTAATTCGCATCTTTACCCACGTGTATTGGCAACGATAGGGTTGGTAGCAAACGTGGAACTCAATTTTAATTCGCTTCTTGATTATCATAATGTGGAAACGTGGTAGAAAGATGAGTCAAAGAGCATCATTTGTGACGTCATGAAGACCACGCCTTGTTTGAAAAATCGGTCATTTAAAAAAATTAATTTAAAAATAACTGTTGGGAAAATGAAAGTATTTTCTGGGTAAATGTTATTATTATTTTTTTTTTTTTTTTGCTTATTCTATCTATTTTAGTGACAAAAAGTACTAATTTTGACTGAAGGAAACAACCCCATTGCTTCTGTTTTTTTATCTGATTCCACAGAACTTTTAATGTTCATGACTCGATACATTTATTTGGTGGATTTTTTCAAATTTTATTGGAGCTTTTACTTGGCGGGTTATTTCAATAGATTTTTTTCACGCTTTGAGATTGCTTGTTTTTTGTTTAAATTTTCATTTCGATGGATTCTTGTTCTGTTTGAAAATTCATTACAAAGATAAAATAACGTCTGCCCTCTTTGAACAAGTAATTTGTATGTCATTTCAACTCAACACGGAGACAATAAAAAAAGTGAAACTTCTCGCCAAGATTAAAAACGCGCCAAGTGACGAACGTATGACAGAAAAGTGACAGCTTGAGCAACGATCAGGAACGCCGGTCACGTGACTTCCCCCGGAGTCAGGAGTCCTTGGAGGTGGTGCTGTGGTTGTAGAGTCCGTGCTGCATGAGCTTGATGGCCAGGGGGCTCTTCTGCCCCCGCTTTTGCTTGGCGCGCCGGTTCTGGTACCAGATTTTGACCTGCAGCTCGCTGAGCCCCAGCTCCGCGGCCAGCTGCGTCCTGCGGGCCTCACTCAAATACGGATTGGCCGAGAACTCCTGGCGAAGGCGGGCCAGCTGCGCCCCGCTGAAAGCAGTTCGGCTGCGCTTCTCCTCCCCGCCGGTACTGCGGCGCCCCTGGCGGCGGGCGCGGGGACCTGCCGAAGAGAACGAAAAAGAAGTGAAAAATTTATTCAGATCATCCGTTTATGGAGCATATTCTCGAATTATGAGAAGAGAACAAAAAAGAAAATTATGCACGTAAAAAATTTATTCAAATCATCCGTTTATGGAACATATTCTCGAATTATGAGAAGAGAACAAAAAAGAAAATTATGCATGTGAAAAATTTATTCAAATCATCCGTTTATGGAGCATATTCTCGAGTTATGAGAAGAGAACAAAAAAGAAAATTATGCGTGTGAAAAATTTATTCAAATCATCCGTTTGTGGAGCATATTCTCGAATTATGAGAAGAGAACAAAAAAGAAAATTATGTATGTGAAAAATTTATTCAAATCATCCGTTTACGGAGCATATTCTCGAATTATGAGAATAGAACAAAAAAGAAAATTATGCATGTGAAAAATTTATTCAAATCATCCGTTTGTGGAGCATATTCTAGAATTATGAGAAGAGAACAAAAAAGAAAATTATGCGTGTGAAAAATTTATTCAAATCTTCCGTTTATGGAGCATATTCTCGAATCATCATCGAAACAGTAAACTTTCCAAAAAAAAAAGTCTTTTTCAGTGATTAGAATGGGGTCGTTCCCAAAATTTGAAAAATATTTTTTTATATTTAAATATTATATATTTTTGATTCTTTATGCAGAAAAAGCACAATGTAATAAAATAGGCAGAAAGTGTAAATAAAAGATACAGAACTTAGCAATTGAAAATTTAAAAAGAAAATTAATTTGAATTCTGAAATTTTAAATTCAAATTATGTTTTTCGCAATCACGAACTGAGACAGGACCCTACTCATTGTCGTTATTGTTTCTAGAAACGGCTCCTGTCCCCCCCCCCCAAGCCTGCTTCTCCTCCTGGGCATAGTTGTGTGTGTGCGTAGACCTATGTGTATGCACGTAGGCGTGTGTGAGTGTATGTGTGTGAAGCCGTGCGTGTGTATGTGTGTGAACGTGTGTGTGTAGGACATGGACGCCTCCGACCAGGAGAAGCGGATAGCTCAAAACCGGAGCAGCCGCGCCGCCAGCAGAGGACGGTGGGCGGTGGTGCTGCAAAGGCTTCTGGTCCAAGCTGAAAAAGGCACGGACACCAAAAACGGTCAAATGAGAACAATAAGCAATCGTGATTGCTCAAAAAAAAGGAATTAAATGTATTCATGTGCAATTAATGCTTCAAAGATGGCTGTCTTCTTTCTCATTCTTTGAGAAGGGAAAAAATTTCCAACAAGGCTAAACAGTAAAATAATCAGTAATCCAACGTTATGAAGCACAAAAATTGCAAATTATTGCAGACACGTGTTTCGGTGTTACAAGGAACACCTTTTTCAATGCAAAGAAGTGTGAGCTTCTGGATGAAAAGTCATCCGAGAAAAGCAAGACGGTGGAACAGGAGATAGTATAAATGCCAAAAAATAGAAATTAAACAAAACAAAAAAGATAAAATGACACCTGGAGGCAAAATTTATTATATAATTCCTTCAGGAAAAAAACCGTTAAGTAATAAATTTTCCAAACACCGAAACACGTGTCTGCAATAATTTGCAATTTTTGTTTATAACGTTGGATTACTGATTATTTTAATTTTCAGCATTTATTCGTTATTTAATGCTAAACAGTCTTTAAACTGGTGCAGATGACGCAAAAATTGAAAAATACTTCGGTAGTATTATTTTTAGCAAAAAGGTACATATGAATGTTAGACGTGCTTTGATTTCACTTTGGAATCAATCACTTACTAAAGGAATTGTCCTTTCAGAAGTGCTAAAAGGTTTCAACTTAACACTAATAATAAAAATTTAAAAAATAAGATTGGGCAGAATGTGTTTAGCTATGATTTCCACTTTTTAGTCATAAAGATTTTTTTTTTTTTTTGCATAAATGAGAATTTTATAATAATATTTATATATCATAGTTTAAATGCAGCAGTGAAGTGCAATTATTCTTACTTTTAAAAATTAGCATAAAATGATAAATCAAATTTTAAAATTTGCTTTAAAATAATTCATTATTAGAATAAAACGTGATCAAATTTTAGAAAATCTGTCAGTCCAGTGGTTATTTTTCGCACAAGTTTTAATAGCTTTGCTGATACTAATTACTAAACAGATAGAGCTATACATATAGAAGAGATATACATTTTATAAGATGTGGTTAAAATTTGCCCGTAACCGTAAACATAAAAATTATCTATGATATAACTTTTAATAGTAAATACAGACTAAACTGGGAGTGGGTTTTGGGATTTGCAAAAGATATCAAATTTTTAAGGGGAAATTTTAAAAACAAATAAGAGATTTTTTTCCTTGTCTTGGCTGGCATTTGCAAAAATATCAATGATATCATTGTACTCTAGATTCTGAGTAAAATTATCATTTATTATTGATTAGTATGATAAATTAGGGGGATTTTGGGCCCCCCTGAAATCTAAGAGGAGGGGCCTGTGCCCCTGCGGTAATCAGGCTCTGGACGCGCACAGGGTTAATAAGAAAAGATTTAGCTTCTACACGAAGGTAATTGCTTACTAATATGAGCTTCAAGCCATATCCTAAGAGATATACTTCCAGGAGATATAAATGTTACCTTAAGTTAACATTTACACCTCCAAGCATTTTCTTAAGGGAGCATTCTAGTCTAGAAATGCAAAAAAATCGAATTTTTTCCCCCTTCATATTCTCAGAGTTTAGACCGTTAAGAAAAAGTTTCTAAGAGGATTTATGGAAACTCAAATTATTTTTGGAGTTACAGTTCATTTTGTTGAAATCAACTCTTTTGCTCAAATGAGACTGCAAAATTTAAAAGCGTTTTTCTCGAAACTAGTTTTTTTTCGATATGGTTGACAAGATATCTCAAGCTCTAATACATTGATTTACTTGAAATTTGGTACAGACTTTCTTAGTACTATCAAAATTGTCTCCACGTAGGGGTTTTTGAAATTTTTGATTTTTATTATTCTTAAAAAAATACCAAAGTTCAAAAAAGGAGCCAAAAAATGAACTTTTTTTTCTAAAAGACGCCATTTTGTGAAAATATATATATATATATATATATATATATATATATATATATATATATATATATATATATATATATATATATATATATATATATATATATATATACGGCCGGTTGGCGTGTTACGTTCATGAAGAAAACGAAGTTGCACAAAAGTGACACATTTATTCAAACATTTTGGACAATACAAGAAGGGAAAAGAAAATGGTAAAAATTCTAAGGATTATCTACACGTGATTCGTACAAGTGAGAGCCATGGGCAACATGACGCAATGACAACATGTAGCGCTATATATATATATATATATATATATATATATATATATATATATATATATATATATACGGCCGGTTGGCGTGTTACGTTCATGAAGAAAACGAAGTTGCACAAAAGTGACACATTTATTCAAACATTTTGGACAATACAAGAAGGGAAAAGAAAATGGTAAAAATTCTAAGGATTATCTACACGTGATTCGTACAAGTGAGAGCCATGGGCAACATGACGCAATGACAACATGTAGCGCTATATATATATATATATATATATATATATATATATATATATATATATATATATATATATATATATATATATACGGCCGGTTGGCGTGTTACGTTCATGAAGAAAACGAAGTTGCACAAAAGTGACACATTTATTCAAACATTTTGGACAATACAAGAAGGGAAAAGAAAATGGTAAAAATTCTAAGGATTATCTACACGTGATTCGTACAAGTGAGAGCCATGGGCAACATGACGCAATGACAACATGTAGCGCTTCACTTCACTTCAATAGCAAAATTTTGAGCTGTCAATATTTGTTGCCGCATATACTTTCAAATCGGCTACGTCCAGACAATTCTACATCCTTGTTTAGTAAGAATTGGCCTTGACTTTATGTTTCAGATCACCTGGAGGATTGGAATCACGTCAACCAGGAGACCCTCCTTTTTTTAGAGTCCCCACTTTGCCAGCCTCCTCCAACTACGATTTTGAATTTTTTTTCAAGTATTATGCATTTTTACGCATTTAAAGTATTAATAAACGAGCTGATGTGTGCATCACATGACTTCCTTTTCCTCCAATTTAATGTCATTTACCCATTACCGGCTATTTTAATGTGATTCAATAGTTTATTCTCTAAATATCACCAACGGTGGCCAAATTGAAACAGATTTAAAAAAAAAAAAATTTAAAAAAAATCGCCAAATTTGTCGCAAATTATAACACCACTTCAGTTTAAATCGAAATTAACGATGATTTCCCCTCCAAAAAGGGGCAAAAGACCCCCTTAAGAACATCCGAATGCTACCAAAAGGGAAGGTGCACAACTAGACCCCACTAGGAGTCTACGTACCAAATTTAAACTTTCTAGGACATACCGTTTTTGAGATACATACACACATACGCACGTACATACGGACGTCACGAAAAAATTCGTTGTAATTAACTCGGGGGTCGTCAAAATGGATATTTCGGGTGTCTGTAGGTTCCTAGGCATATATCCACGTGTGGTCGGGTCGAAAAAAAAACTCAACATTCGTTCAGGGGTAAGAAAAATGGAAATTAAGGCTGATTTTTGAGTGAAAATTTTTTCGCGAATACAATACTTCCTTTTTTTGTAAAAGGAAGTAAAAATGCATAATAGGTATAGGTATTAGCCTCTCCAGGGACCAATTTAAAAAAAAAAAAACGCATAATTGATAAAAAAAAAATATATATATATAAAAGGGAAGCGTATAAACCAAGGGTTCTAAAACTTTTTAGATTCGGCGCACCCTTTGGAGACTTAGAATTTTCTCACGGCACCCCAGTTCATCTCTATTATAAAAACAATTTCGAGGATTTTTTTCCCACACCTGCGCACACTTCGTGCACATATGTGCAGCACAGAATCATATCCTCCTCCCAAATACTCCGATGTTAAATAAAAGGACAACTGTCAATAAAGCGAACCATAGTCCTATTGTACTGCAATCTATTTTTCAAGGATAACAAATCTCGGGGGTAAAATGAGGGCACACAACGACATTTTTCTTTTTGAATTAGTCAACTACATAATTTAAGTTTCAAGAACAAATGCAACTTTTTTTTTATTAAGCACTTTTATTATACTTGGCCTGATTGTCACGGAGTAAGCTGAGGCCTGGTTTTGCTTATATCTCTACACAACTAGACCACTTAGAGGCTTCGGGATTTCACCAAATGATTTGCTTAATCTTAAGGTACAACTTAACGGTAAAAAAATAAAATTCTAAAATAAAATTATTATTTTGGTTAGGATGGAAACCAGCAAATTTCATTTAATTTCTCCATTAAATGTTTAAATATAAAACCCATTGTTGCTGATTGTGTTGCCTTGCGACAGTCATGTTAATAGTAATCATAATGAAAATGTTAAATCAAGGCTTCTCTGGACATTAAAATTTTGTTTGAAAACGAAACAATTTATAATAACAGATTTTTTTAAAAAATACTAAGCACTTTTCATAATGTACTCAAAAGGACAAAATAACTTTTCTGGGTCAGAAAGGACACTTTAAGAATTCCTGCAGTTTTCAATTATTCCAAGAAAAAGACTTCTCAAACGAAGAAAAGTGCGGCTCAAGTCATGTAGAGAATGTTTCATCATTATCTAGCTTTCAATCATAAATTTTAGTGTTGAAACATGCATATTTTTCTTGGGAAAGTTAAGTTTGAAATGACTTGATCGCACTTTTCTTCGTTTACGGGGTCATTTTCTTGGAATAATTGAAAACTAAAGGAATACTTAAAATGTCCTTTCTGACCCAGAAAAGTTATTTTGTCATTCTGAGTGCATTATGGAAAGTGCTCAGTATTTTTTGAAAAATTTTGTTATTCCAGTTAAACTTCAGGGAACCATGTAGAAACAAAATTTACCGTAAAATAAGACCAGTTGGTTTTGACACCACTGTTCTGCAACAACTTTTGTTACACTGCTGTAACTATTGCCCTTTTGTTAAAAATTTGGTTTGTTGTTAAATCTTTATCATCCGTTATGCTCTTTAATGGCGATGAAATAGGATCTAGTGAATTTGTTATACTGTATCAAAAAATGAAGGATTTCCTTACTGGGTCAACCGGGCATTATTTCGAGCGCTCACCTTACATGTATGTACAGGTAGTTCTCAAAATAATGGAAACACTGATGAATAAAATTGACATTTTTGAATGAGCTTCGTAAGTAATAAAGAACAAAACTAGATATCTGTTTGTTTTCTTTTATAAATAGCAATACAGTTGCCTCTCTTTTTAACGACGCTTTATTTAACGACTTTCTATATTTAAAGTCGATTTTTCACGGTCCCACTGTAGTTTTAAAAGCATTCTAATTAAGGATGCATTCTGCTTAAGGACGATTTTTTATGGTCTCTTCAAAGTCATTAAATAGAGAGCCAACTGTATATACAGTTGGCTCTCTTTTCAACGACTTTCAAGGGACCACAAAAAATCGTCCTTAAATAGAATGCTTTTAAAACTAAAGTGGACCATCTGGGGCCGTAAAAAGTCGTCGTTAAATAGAGCGTCGTTAAACAGAGAGCCAACTGTATATTCTGGAAGTATATGGTGGTTTAAAAGAAGCTTGGATTTTTTCAAGCGCGTGAAATGTCGGACCTCTCAAATTTTAAAAGAGGCCAAATTGTTGGAGCGCGTCTAGCTGCAGCAAGTGTAACTGAAACGTCTCAACGTTTTGGCATTTCTAGAGATACAGTATCTAAAGTTATTACAGCATATACACACAGTGCGGTATGACAAGTTCGGGAAAGCAAAATAGTGGGCGGAAAGAGAAGCTTAGGAAAGGAAACTGACGGGTATTGAAGTGGATTGTAATGTCTAAAAAGCAAACAACAGCAACAGCAGCAAAAGTGACCACAGAACTCAATCATCATATAGAGTCACCAGTGTGAGCGATTAAAGTTAAAAGGGCACCTTTATAAACAAAACATTCACGGCAGAGTAGTGATTTCCAAAACTTTTTTTCCCCAAGTGTTTCTATTATTTTGATTACTACCTGTATATATATATATATCTACAGGTGATATATATATATATATATATATATATATATATATATATATATATATATATATATATATATATATATATATATATATATATATATATATATATATATATATATACAGTCGGACCTCCATATATCGAAGTAGCAAATTGTCGGAAAAAAATTCGATATATAGAAACAATCTGTTTTTCTCGAAAAAATCTCCTAAAACATTAAAATTAAAGCTGATTTTCTTGTGTAAAACCCAATTTCTAATTTATACGAGCATCGGATTAAACGAAAGTTAAGAATTAAAAAATTAACAGAAATTACATTTTTGTGTTTTCATACATCTTCATTCTTCGGCAATTCAACTTGATTCGCAACATGAGGGTATGTTCGTTTTGACAATGTAATCGAGAGAAAAGTAAAAAACCAATTTACTTAACCTGAATAATTTTTACTGCAGCTAAAAAGAACTAGGAATGATAATCAGCAGACAAAAGGGATAACTTGAAACTGATTTTACAGTGTTACTGGTTACAACTAAGATTTGAAATGAGCTTAACGGAATTTAAGAACTCTAGAACGGAACAACGACCTATCTTCCCACCCCTCAACCCCAGATTTCTCGTAAGCTTCATAGCAACCTTTAGTGAACATAATTTTTTCCCCTAAAAGTCTAAAGTGGAAAAAAAAATCTACGAATGTCTCAAGAAAAATTTCGAAATATAGAGATTTTTTCGATATATAGAAAATTTCGATATCTGGAAGTTCGATATATGGAAGTCCGACTGTATATATATATAATGAGAGTGAACACGACACATCCACGATTTCAAGAACTTAAAAAATAATAATAATAATAATTTAAAATTGCAATCGTCTCCAAATAGGGAAGTTGCAACCTATTAAATGTTCATATTTTGGCTATTGGATATTGTTAATGGACCCTCAAAACTAAAAAATTCACCATCGCCGAATTTTAAAACACCGTGGTTGATTTTTAATGAATTTTTAAAAATCCACGCGCAAAAGTGCGCGTTTCTGAAACGTCACGAGCCTACGTCACAGGGCGCGAATGGGCAGCCTTCCGCCGAAGATCCCTTGTTTTCGCTAGGGACATTTTGAGCGGGCTGATATTTTTATTTCTTAGGAATTCAATAATCCTTTTGAACACACTATGGAGGCCGGATTCGTTAAAGCACAATCTAAATAATCTTCCTCAAGTAATTCGAATATTTTCGAGAGGATGAGAGGTTTAATGTTCCAGAAACGCGAGGAGTTCAATGCGAGGAGAAAGCCTTTTACGTTTCGTCTTCGAAGTCGAATGCGTGATCTTTGGCTTCTCCCCTATCGGAAGAGGGCATGAAGTCACTTCCTATGCCATCTGATGTCACAGGCGCTTGAACTTTAAAAATTAATTTAAAAAAAAATACTTATCGTATCGCAAAATTTTTTTCACCTATGATGTTCATACATGTTACTCTATCATATAAAAATAAAATTGAAAAATCGAAAACTTCCCTATTCTCCTCAGCCCTGACTGGCTCAATAATTCGTCAGCTATCCCAGATGGCACAGTGAAGAACGGGAGAGCGAGCCCGACGCCAAGCTGGCTCCCTTTTTGGCGAGTTGTGGGGGCGCGTGCCAAACCCCCCTCTACCTGTCGGGGAGCGCAGACCACCCAAGTGGCGAAGAGGCGGAACACTCTCCTTTTATTTCTTCCCGGCAAATAAATCGCGGGACTTTTTTTTTTTGCGGAACGTTTTGTAGATCGTATATTTTCGCAGGAGAGAAGAAATTCGAACAGGTTTCGTCCACTCCATTAAATCGAATGAGGTGGAGGGCCTCCGTGACTACCTGGGAGAGGAATGTTCTCCTTTGTCATTCGATCTGATTAATATCCCTCCACTTTCGTCGAAAATTAGGAATTATTATTTTACGAATGCGGACGGAGGCTTTCGATTTTGGCGAGCGTGTTTCACGGCGTCAGAAATTTGGGATTTAATTACATGTTTAGAAAATTTAAAACTTCAGCAGTGCTTCTTTGGAATTTTAATGAAAGTGTTTTTCTGCATTTCAGTAAACAAATCGAACTGTTCACTTATTATTTATATATATATATATATACAGTTGACGTTCGTTATAACGACCCCAGTCGTTCAAACGAAATCGGTCGCTATAACGAGAGGTCGTAATAAAGTATTGCAAGTTGTTAAGTCGTTTTTGGAAATGCAGGAATAATTTCTCATAGTTATGCTTCATTTTAGAAGATAATCAAGAAACTAACAAAATAATTTTTAAAAAATTGCGTGAGTTTTTTTTCTTTTTTAAAGTTTTATGCTGCAATTGTAGAAGCTTTCCGCTTTTTTAGACTTTTTCCATTTGTGATGTCTATCATTTGTGCGCTATTTTCATTATTTCTTTTACCTTATACTAAAAAATAATTCATTTAAATGAACATATTTTACCTTTAGAAACGTATAGTGTTAAAACATTAGTTTTCGGATAGTTAGTCCTGAGATTAGAACAAAAATTTAAACTTAGTTTTGGACGTTATATTGGAATGAACGGTTCAGTTCGGACGCCCTAATGGACAGTAAAATAACATTGCATCTATGGAATTGGAAATGGGACTTCATGCATCGGTCGCTATAATGGAAAGGTCGCAGTAATAGAAGGTCGTTATATAGAGCGTTGACTGTATATATATATTTTTTTTAAATACAAATAAAAATTCAGTTCTTTATGTAAGAAACAGTAATGTATAGTTAAGAAAAGGTTTTTAACTGTTAAAGGTGGTGTTTACAAGTGTCTAAAATGATAAGGTTATGTTTATAAAAGTTTTTACACATACCCTTTTCCACAACGCGAAATTTCTACTTTCGCGAAGGGTCTTGGAACGCATCCCTCGCGTAAGTCGGGACTCGACTGTATTCGGTACACAGGTATAGCAGTATTGCAATCGCTAGCAGGTATGTTTGCTTCATTCATTTTCGTTTTCAGTTGTCGGCGCTTTGAGCTAAATTACACAAAATATTCACTTCGTCACTCGCGATCGGACGGAGTCATTATCCGAAGGAAAGTGACGTTGTGTGACCACGTCATTCGCTTGTAGCCCGTTTTGCTATAAAATTCCACAACGCATCAGATAAGTGTGCGTTCTTATTGTGACGTCGTGAGTCACAGATGTAAAGATTAACAATTCCAATCTTTTCATTAAATCAAATCACACCACGAACAAGGAAGGACTAAACCCCTTTTTAAAATTAACGAAAAAAAAAATTATTTACAGAGAAAAAAAATAAAAATCGTTACATTGATGGGGTTACAAATTCAGGCAAACACAGTTGCCTCAGTGGTGGTCACAAAAAAAAAATCACGGTTTCCAACGAAACCGGAGAAATGCCTAAGGGCACCTGTTTCTCTCAAGTCCTAGAGCAATCTCCTTTTCAAAAGTGTGGATCGAGGTCTTTTTCGAAGAAACGGGGCTTGTCCACTAAGCCCCCTTAAAATATCCCATTGGTGGAAACTTGGTGACGAACACTGCTACGTTGTTTTTGTAGAAGAAACCAGGGCCCGGATTCGTTGGTCGACCGGCGCCTCATTAACATGGAGCACACCTCCCCGTCTGCGGTTTTTCGGCAACGACAAAGTCGGACACCGCCCAGGGCTGTCAGGCAAACTCGTCACACCTGGTTTTAAAACTGTCCGAAGTGGTGCCAGACAGTCTAGTCCTTTATTTAGAAACGGTATTCCAACAAAGGCACAAAGGCGTAGAAGAAGAATAGCTGTCCGTCAGTTCCACAGAGTACGGTCGGGCATCCCCGTCGCTCAATGGACGTGCGGCATCAAAAAGGGCACAGGACTGAAGATGCCACAGCTCCTCCCCCCTTAGGAAGGAAATTTCGTTGTGCAACCACATCAAATTTCAGGTGACATTGACGTCCAAAACACATTTAGGAAAACGAGGGTGTCCCGGGTCAGTGAACTAGACTCCCGAAAAGGCAGCCTCAGTTTAACAGAACATATTCAGAAAAAAACAAAGACACCCTACCCGTGAACCAACATCAGGTTCTCATGACCTAAAATTCTCTCCTATTTTGTTCGTCATTGCCAAAATTTTCAAAACTAACCTGCGCTACATTAATCAGTTTGGAAATGCACCATACTCCTTTATGATTTTCATGACGTCCAAAACTTTTAAAGTTCTTAATAGTCATCCGAAAAATTTAGTAACACAAACTCTCGAGCATAAAATCCCCAAAAATATTTAACACAAATAATTGATCAAATACTTCTTCGACCAAAACGAAAAAAATACATATATAAATACCAAATCCAAATAAATTGCGATAAATGGAAATTAAATACTCCCAAAAAGGTATGTTAATTTACCAGAATTTTTTTACAAATAGCCTCGGGGCCCGTTATGGTTCCTGTCTGCTCAAACCGTCGGCGTTACCATTTCTTTTCCCCGATTTGTGTTCAATTTCGAAATTGAACTGTTGTAGACATAAAGCCCAACGAGTAAGTCTGGCATTCGTTCCCATCATTTTTTTAAGGTATGTGATAGGGGAATGATCGGTTTGTATACGGAAAAATTGGCCGTTTAAATAGTGAGCTAGTTTCTTTAACCCATAAACTATAGCGGCTAACTCCTTTTCGATAACACTATAATTTTTTTCAGCTTTCGAGAACTTTTTACTGAGATATAGAACTGGATGTTCTTCCCCATTATGCATCTGAGCTAGTACAATCCCCATTCCACTCTCACTTGCATCAGTTTGGAGAATGAACTCTTTCGAAAAGTCAGGGGCATAAAGAATAGGGCTCTTTAGTAAACTTCCCTTTAAAGCACGGAACGCCTCCTCGCATTCATCCGTCCACACTACCTTTTCTTTTCTGATCCTTCCTTTCAATGCGCTTGTTAAGGGGGCTGCTACCTCGGAAAAGTTCGGAATGTATCTGCCGTAATACCCTACCAATCCTAAGAATGACCGTATCAACGTTTTAGTCGTGGGGGTTGGAAAATCTTGCACGGCTTTTAACTTCGCCTCGCTCGGAGATCTCTTCCCAGAACCGACACTATCTTGTGCGAAACGACACTTAGAAGGTTTTACTGTTAATTTTGCGTCACCCAATCGCTCTAGCACTTTGTCCACATCGATCACATGCTGTTCCCAACTTTGCGAATATATGGCTATATCATCAATGTAGGGTGCCGTAAAATGTTCAAAGCCATTCAAAACTTGCGCTAAAAGTTTTACAAAGTAATACGGAGCGTTGAGTAAACCGAACATCATATTCTTTGGGCGATACGTCCCAAAGGGCGTGACAAAAGCCGCGTATCGGCTTGCTCTTTCGGTCAGGGGTATCTGAAAATATCCCTTTGTTAAATCCATCAGCGTTATGTAAGGCGCTGCACTCACCCGCTCAACTACTTCCTCTATGTTTGGTAAGGGGAAAAACTCCGTGCGCGTAATTGCATTCAACTTACGATAATCTACGCAAGGGCGGGGGTCTTTCCCAGGCACCTCCACTAAAATTAGGGGGCTAGTATAGTCGGACTGCCCGATTTCTACAATTCCCAGATCTAAAAGTCTTTTTATTTCCTCACGCACTATTTCAGTTTGCCGTGGGGACATCCTATAGGGTCGCGATCTCACGGGGTCGGCGCTGGTCATCTCAATGTCCATCGTGACCAATTTAGTACACCCAGGGTCTGAAGAAAACACTCTTTTATGTTTCTGAAGTACTTTCCCTAATTGATCTATTTGTTTTTCCGACACGCGTTTTTCCAAATTGCTAGCCCGCAACATCTCGTGTAAATCAAAATATGTAGGGTCAGGCAAGGGAAAAGGAATCTCAGCTTCTTGCTCGACATCTTCCCCCTCCTCCTCTATTATTAAATTTACTCGTTCGGGGCGCTTATGATAAGGTTTAAGTAAATTTACGTGATAAATGGTGCATTTGTCCCTCCTCTCAGGGACGTCGACAACATAGTTAGTTTCCGATATTTTGCTCGTAACTACTCCTGGACCTATCCAGTTCACTGCCATTTTATTCGCTTTATTTGTCGCCAGTACTAATACCTGATCGCCCACCTTAAATTGCCTATTCACAGCATTCTTGTCATACCAAGCCTTTCTTCGTACCTGCATTTCACTCATCTTTTCTACCGCCAAATCCTGACATCTTTTCAAACGGTTGGTCAAATTTAGAATGTACTCTACTACATTTGGGTCAGATTCTTCTGGCACCATCCAATTCTCATAGAGCAAAGTTTGCGGAGTCCTCAAATTTTTCCCATGAACGAGCTCGGCTGGGCTAAATCCTGTACTCTCATGATTTACTGAACGGAGGGCAAATAAAGCCAACGGTAAATTTTTTTCCCAGTCTTCTCCCGATTCCACGCATAATGCTTTTAATATACGTTTGATGGAAGAATGCATCCTTTCAACCGGATTTGATGACGGGTGACAAATAGAACTGTGTCTAACCTTTATTCCAAACCTGTCAAAGAATTCTGTCGTTAATAAACTGGTGAAAGAGCGCCCTAGATCGCTTTGCACTTCCCGAGGGAACCCAGTCCTCGAGAACGTTTTTAACAAGGCATCAATTACATTCGGGGACTTAATATCGGGCACAGGTATAGCGTCAGGATATTTTGAGGCCATACAGATGGACGTTATTAGATATTTGTTCCCATTTTTTGATGAGGGCAAAACTCCCACAGCATCTATATTTATGACCGCAAACGGTTCTGAAATGATAGGCACGATTTTTAAAGGCGCTTTCTTTCGATCACCTTTCTTTCCTACGCGTTGACAAGCATCACACGCCCTCACATACGACTCAATTTCAGCATAACAATTCGGCCAAAAAAAATGACGCAACACTTTATCCTTCATCTTTGTAGCACCCAAATGGCCTGACGCGCCATCATGACAAAATTTCATAATCTTTTCTGTCAATCTCGAGGGTATACAGAGCTGCACCCTTTCTTCTCCCAGCTTAGATCTACTCAGACGGACCAGTTTTCCTTTCATGCATTTAAAATCCTTTTCCTCCCCTTTCGAAACCTCTTCCCACAAGGGTTTTAGAACAGAACACAATTTCTGCTCTTTCTCGAATGATTTGGAATCTATTTCAGCTAACGCTAATCCCTCAAAAGGCTCTATGGGGGGTAGTGAGCAAGTGTCCAACTCTTCCCCTCCGGGAGGGGGAAAAACGTTTGCGTTCAAAATTTCCTGTGTTGTGGAATTCACTTCCGTTCCTCCCTGTTTTCGACGTAAACTTCCCCTCGTTTCGACTGCATTTAAGGCCTCTGGTTTTGATTTTGACCGAGAAAATAATTCCGCTGTCCTATTTCCCAAAAGATAGAATCTCGCGTCGCTATCCGTGTTTTTTATCGCTGCTTTAGAATACACACAACCTGCGTCGGTCTCTATGTATATTTTTGCCAAAGGCAAGCATTTACACTCTTCATCTAAAGGTTGCTTCACGTAAACATATTCTCCCGTAAAATCTTCTGTTTTGATCCAACTGCGGGGGCAGACATCGATGGAGGCCCCGCTGTCCCGAAGGATTTTCCGAACCTCCCCATTTATTTTCCCAGTACTTATATAAGGGGCAAAACACTCGCTTAGTTCTTTCGTGTCTCCAATATGATTGATTTGTTCCCCTTGCGCTCTCTTAAATTCAGGGCAATTTGGTTTTATATGTCCCTTTTGTGAACAAAAATAACAAATAATTTCCTTTCTTTTTTCGAAATTACTGTTTTTTTCCCATTTGGGGGGCTCTTTCTTATTAGCACTTTCCGATTTAGTATTGCTAGTTTTTTCCGGATCATTTCCTCCTTTCACCCATTTTTCTTTTTTGTGCGTTTTGGGGTCGTTTTGTTTTCCCTCCGATTTTTTGAAAGTACGCCGAAGGCTCTCGTAGTGATCTAACCTTTCAGCGAGGTCTGACGCCTTACGGAATTCTTCCCAGGAGTCCAGAAAGTGTTCCCTCACTTCAGCAGGGGTTCTCTTTTTTAACTGCTCCGTGAGCAATAACTCCTTTAACTCCTCGAAAGTATTTACCTCCGCCGTTTCTAGCCAATTGTCTAGATAACTTCTTAATTCGAAGGTGAGATCTGCCCAGGAGGAACCAAATTTCCGATTATGTTCTTCAAACCTAATCCGCAATTCCACAGAATTTAGTTTGAACCTCTTCATTAACAGGCGCTTCATGTGAGGAAAATCGTCGCTTTTCTCAAGGGGTTCCTTCACAATTAGCTCTGCTACTTCCGGGGGCAACAAAGGAATAAGCTGGGAAACCCACCTCTCTTCCTCTATCTCCTCTTTCTTAGCCTGTCTCTCAAAAATTTCAAAAAATAACGAGACATCTAATTGCTTCGGGTCAAATTTTGGAACCAGATGCTTTAAATTTGATCTCCTAGAAGTATCTGTACTCGCTGACCCATTTGAACTCAAGCTTACCGTTTCTGCTGCGGTAGTTAGTTTCAGTTTATCTAGTTCAAATTGTCTTTCTTTGTCTCTTTCCCGACATTCTCTCTCTAGTTTTTCTCTTTCCCGCTCTCTCTCCCTTTCTATCTCTTCTTTTAAAAGTCTCCAAGTCGATTTTGCAAATTCTTCATCATAATCAGTAGCCCCTACAATCGCTTTAACTATGTACCGACGTGTATCTGAGTCAGACGTTTCCACGCCAAACTCCGAGGCTATCTTTCTCAGATTATCTTTTTCGATTTCAAAAAGAAAAGAACCCATTTTGCACAAATAGATTTTTAGAGCGTTCCCTTTTTTTTTTTTTTTTTTTTTTCACAAGCAAAACTCTATTTATTTCATGCAAAATCCACCTAATCACAAAAACAGCATGCACATAAATATCTTTTACAGATCAATTTCAATAGATTTACTTAACCTGAAATCTATATCGTCAAAATAAATCATTAATTTATATGACTTTCCTTTCCAAACTGAAATAGCAAAGATCTGCAAAACAATTCTTTTGCAGTCTAACTCAGAATTTAATTCTCACAAGAAACCTTTAGTCCAATTCTATTTTCGAAAACATTGAAAATTTTTACCAACAATTTTACTCCGCTTAAATTCTCTCAAAACAAACCCACTAAAGCTGCCTCATCGGTAACCAAGAAACAAAGACCGGACTCACCCTTTTCTGCGTCCGTCTTTAACATCAGAGTAATCCAAATCCAATTTGGGGGAATGGCACACACAAAATCTTATAGGTTTCGATCAGCTCTAGGACTACTTTATGTAAAAAGTACTTAAAGTTTTAAAAAGAATTATCTTTCAAAATTGCATAAAAATAGAAAGACCAAAGGTAACATGGGTCTGTTTCAATTTTTCTGAAACATAATCGCACCCGCTGCCACCAAATAAGCTGTGACGTCGTGAGTCACAGATGTAAAGATTAACAATTCCAATCTTTTCATTAAATCAAATCACACCACGAACAAGGAAGGACTAAACCCCTTTTTAAAATTAACGAAAAAAAAATTTATTTACAGAGAAAAAAAATAAAAATCGTTACATTGATGGGGTTACAAATTCAGGCAAACACAGTTGCCTCAGTGGTGGTCACAAAAAAAAAATCACGGTTTCCAACGAAACCGGAGAAATGCCTAAGGGCACCTGTTTCTCTCAAGTCCTAGAGCAATCTCCTTTTCAAAAGTGTGGATCGAGGTCTTTTTCGAAGAAACGGGGCTTGTCCACTAAGCCCCCTTAAAATATCCCATTGGTGGAAACTTGGTGACGAACACTGCTACGTTGTTTTTGTAGAAGAAACCAGGGCCCGGATTCGTTGGTCGACCGGCGCCTCATTAACATGGAGCACACCTCCCCGTCTGCGGTTTTTCGGCAACGACAAAGTCGGACACCGCCCAGGGCTGTCAGGCAAACTCGTCACACCTGGTTTTAAAACTGTCCGAAGTGGTGCCAGACAGTCTAGTCCTTTATTTAGAAACGGTATTCCAACAAAGGCACAAAGGCGTAGAAGAAGAATAGCTGTCCGTCAGTTCCACAGAGTACGGTCGGGCATCCCCGTCGCTCAATGGACGTGCGGCATCAAAAAGGGCACAGGACTGAAGATGCCACATTATTTTCAAATGTTCGTTTATCCGGGTTAAATATATACGTTTAGCCAGGACCGTATATGCAAGTGGGAGTTTTTTAGGGTTTCTCAATTTTCAAAACTATTACCAAAAGAAAAGAAAATAATAATAATAATTTGAATTTTGACATCTTGAATTCAAATTATGTTTTTCGCAATCACGAGTGTGTGTATGTAGGCGTGTGTGTTTGAGTGTGGGGGGTATGTGTATGTGTGTGTAGGCATGCGTGTTTGTGTCTGTGTGCTGGCATAAGTGTGTGGGTAGTTGTGTATATGAATGTGTGTGGGGGGGGGTATGTGTATGTGTGTGTAGGCATGTGTGTTTGTGTCTGCGTGCAGGCATAAGTGTGTGGGTAGTTGTGTATATGAATGTGTGTGGGGGGGTATGTGTATGTGTGGGTAGGCATATGTGTTTCTGTCTGTGTGCAGGCATGAATGTGTGGGTAGTTGTGTGTATGTGTGTGTAGGTGTGTGTATGTGTTTGTATGTGCGTGCGCGTGTGTGTAGTTGTGTATGTATGCGCGTGTGTGTAGGACATGGATGCAACCCGGAGACGACTTTCGCTGTAGGTGCAGCATCGTGAGGAGCCGGTCGACGGTGATGCTGCAGAGGGTGGCGGTGGGAAAATAAAATGATAGCACACCAAAACAGTCAAGTGAGAACAATAAGCAATCGTGATCGCTCAAAAAAAGAAGAAGAAGAAATTCTGAAAAAGTTATTATGAAAATTTTACTTGAAAAAGAAGTTATTGTCATTTAAAAATTGCACAAACTATTGATTTATCAATTTTCTTTTTTAGAAATGTCAATTGTTTCATAAGTCGTCCGTGGGAAACATTATGCTGCATTTACTTCACTTAGTTTCCTGTTTATCTGGGGGCACGGCAGGGCCCCCGCCAAGTTGAGTAAGAGCAAGCCAATTCAAAACAAACACAGCTGTACTATCCTTTTCTCGAAGCAACTCATGGCAATTTCGACCCCTTGTAACTTCGTTGTGGGTAAAGCCAGTGGCGGATCCAGCCGATTGTTTTGGGAGGGGCCATTCGAAATTTTTTAACAAACTCCGAACTCCCCAGAAATTTTATTAAAATGAAGTTTTAAAAACTCAATTTTCGGGGTATCGAGACATTAGGTGAGGGGGTGGATTTAGGAATCTCCTTCGAAAATGTTTAAAAATTTAAATTTCCGATTAATTTTTGAAAACTAGGAAACTAAAAACGCATTTCGTCTATTTTTGATGATGTGCGGAGAAAGGTCAGGATTCGGGCGCCGGCCCCAAAATACTTTTTGAAAATAAAGCTTAGAAACCAAAATATTCTGTCGTTATACGTTGAGAAGTTAGAAGAGGAGGGGTGCTCTTCTAACTCTTCAGCTGACCAGCCTAAAAATGCACCTTTAGGTAATGTTTGCTTACATTAAAGGAAGTGTGAAGGTGCTTGGAATCCTTCCTTTCTGGAAGTAGTTTGCCTTTGAGGCTCTAAAGATTCGATTTTTAACTATATTTATACATATTTTAGAAAAGGGATGGAAGATTCGTGAGCTCCTCCAAAAACCTCCTTTTCAAGCTATCATCACGATATAAACTAAGAAGGGAGGGGTCCTTTCAAAAATTGTTTGTAATGTTGCATTTTAGCAAGTTAAGTGATAAGGGCTGGATAAGCTAGTTTCCGTTGACATTTTTTCCAAATAAAAGACCTTAAATGCTACTTTTTGCTACATATCAAGGCATTTGTGAAAGGGCATAGGAAAAGGGGGTTCTCCCCCTAGTTTCGAAATGAAAGCCATAAAAACGAACATTTAGGCTCTCTTTGGTCTTGTGATCAATAGGTATACTCTGAGAACAGCAGCATTTAGAGATCGTCCAAGTGTCTGTAGTTGGAATCAAGAAATGATGTAAAAGATGGAGAAAAATTTTGGAAATAAAAGTTTTGTTTTGAGGATAAGGATATAATTTATCTCCCAATTAACTTCTTTTTCAGTAAAACACATGTGTTCAATTTTGTTATCTTCTATTAATATATTTGTTTCTTAAAAAAGTTCCTACAATCACAAGGCTTTGGGAGGGGCCATGGCCCCCCTCTAGATCCACCCCTGGGTAAAGCTGAAAGTCTGATTTCTTAGTGACTAAGGGGATATGCGATAGCGAGCTATGTTTCCGAATTTCGTTCCATTTGTACCAAGGGTTCAAGCCAGTCGAAGTTCGAGGATTTTTGTCCATGACAGATGATAGGGAAAAAGCGTCATCAAATTCTAAGATACTTCTAGCAATCACGCTAGCTTGAAATTTTTAACTAAGTTAGTATTCACCACGTAATTAAAGGAAAAATTGAAGCATTCCAAAATGTCAACCCGCGGTGTAGTTTTAGAGCTACTTTCTATTTCGCTAATTAACTACCGACAATTAACTTTCGAAGATGTCGAATAATCGACATCTTCGGTAGCACCTCCGAAGAACTTTCAAAAATGGTTTCGAGATTTTTTTTTTTTTTTTTTTTTTTGAGCAATCACGATTGCTTATTGTTCTCACTTGACTGTTTTGATGTGCTATCATTTTATTTTCCCGCCAGTAGCCTCTGCAGCATCACCGTCGATCGGCTCCTCACGATGCTGATCCTATAGCGAAAACAGTCTCCAGGTTGCATCCATATGCTACACACACGCGCATACATACACAACTACACACACACACACACGCGCGCGCGCGCACACACACAAATACATACACACACTCTACCACATACATACACATACACAAACACATACACACACAGGCGCATACATACAGACACCTACACATACACGCACGCCTACACACAACTACCTACACACTCTTGCCTGCACACAGACACATACACATTCCCCCTCCACACACAAACACTCATACACACAACTACCCACACACACATACATATTCCCCCTCCACACACAAACACTCATACACACAACTACCCACACACACATACATACAGACACCTACACATACATACACGCATACACACAACTACCCACACACTCATACCTGCACGCAGACATAAACACACATGCCTACACACATACACACACCCCCTACACGCAAACACACATACCCCACACACGCACTCGTGATTGCGAAAAACATAATTTGAATTCAAGATGTCAAAATTCAAATTAATTTTTCTTTTTTTTTTTTTTGTGTGTGTGTAAATTTGACAAGTTGTTGATTTCCCCCCTAAGTGCAAGGGTGGATCCAGCGTCTGGTTTTGGAGAGAATCATTTTCGTAAGGGGGGGAGGGGCAAAAGTCAATTTTTGGGCTCAAGGGGTCATTTGATCTCTTAAGAGCATGACTCCCACAATTCTTTAGTCTGAATCCGCAACTTTCCCCAACCAGCGAATAATCGGCATTTTCGGTAGCAGCTCAGTAGAACTTTCGAGAACTGTTTAGAGGTGCGGCCGGAAAACGATTGTTTCGGAGGCACCCACCGTTTGCACAACAGCTGCCGCAAGAGAGGCGGGAAATAAACATCGGAGCGGAAAAGAGAGGCGCGACTCACAAAATCTCTGCTGCTCTTTTATGGAAAATAATCTTCCTGCTTAAAAAGGTCTGCTTTAGGTATGGTAATACTGGTATACCGAATATTTCGAGCTATTTTTCAGTTTCGTAATACCGGTGTTTCAGGGTTGTTACGCTACAAGGAAACCTGAAGAAACAGGGAAAACACAGGGAATTCAAAAATCAACAAAAAAAAACAGGGAAAATCCAGGGAATTTCGAAAATTTCCTCAAAACCCTGGAAAATACAGGGATTTTTTTTTCCTTCTTAAATTAAAGTTACAAAAATCAACTCCCAAATATATAAACTACCAAAAATTAAATAAATTGTTATAATTATAATGAGAATATTAATAAAGTTCAGAAATAAAGTGAAATAAAAAAGGGTAATTTTGCTTGAAAGTTTTTTTTTAAAAGTAAATATCAAAATATTTATCATAAAAATAGAATCTTGAATTTCATGATCATTTAGAGTGTATGAAATGAGTCGTCAATCATCATTGTTCTGGGTCACTCATACACTTATAGGTCCATGGCTAAGAGAAGTTTTTTTTTTTTTTTTTGAATAAAAAGTTGAATATATTCAACCACCATGCTATTATTTCAGTTATTATGAATTCTTATTTATTTAGAAATTTGTGTTTCGTTTTTTTACCCTGTGGTGAAATGATTGAGATATTAATGTTCTTTTCCAAATAATCAGTGCTCGCTCGTTAATAATGTTTTATTTTCATACAGGGGAAACACAGGGAATTTTTTTTCCAAAATTGAGTGGCAACCCTGTGTTCGCTGAGGTAAAATATCGGTCATTTCGCGATTAGTTCCAAATAATGACTCATTTTTAATTAAAGAGTTTTCTCAATTTAACTTGTAGGATATCTACTATTATTTTAAAGGTACATTTCTTTTTCGATGAAACAGTACCAAAATCAACCTGCTGATGTACAAAATTTGCTTCACACAAAAGCACAAGTGAATAGAATATCATTAAATTAGAGTAGCAGAACAATTACTAGATGATATTTTCTTCACTAGATGCTGAGATGAATTGCATTTTCGTGCGCTTATGTGCCCACTGTGATTTTATCTTGACCATTTCCTTGCCCTTTTCGGAAAACTTAATTTTAAGTGCAACTACGAATGTATGTGTGCCATGAATAATTTATTCCAGTCATAAATTGCGATAATAATACTGTAGGCGCCGCTTAATGTGATCACGGTTAATGTTATCATTCGCCAAATGTTATCAGAATCACGAAGTCCCGGAACACTTGTATGTTAAGGGGGTCCGGGACACATTTTGAAAATTTTTTTATTATGTACTTTAGAGTTTTGAAATTTTTTGAACTGATTCATCATTTATTTAATAAGCAAAATCATAACATAAATATGAAAAAAAATTATTTTTTTATTTAAATTTAATTAGTTTTTTTCAAAAAAATGGGGTTGCTTTAAATTGCTATAACTTAAAATATTGTTGGTCAATTTTCAATTTTTTTTCAAAAAAATATTCACAAATATCTAAGCTTTAATTTTTATTCGGCGATTTTAAAAATATTGATTCAATAAAAAATAAAAAATATTTGAAGAAAAATTTCGAAAAATTCGAAGATACTTTTTTTAAAAAAAATCATAATTTTTGAAGTAAACGTTTTTTTTCAAATTCGCCGAATAAAAATTAACGTAAATTGCTTGAAAAAGATATGCTCCAAGTTTCATATCTTTATCTCTATCGGTTCCTGACTTATAAGAGTTTGAATGCAAGAAATCGGGGAAAAATTGCATCATGGAGAAAAACGCGTTTAAAGTTTTAAAGTTATGTACACATTCGTTAGATGCATGCAACAAAAATAACTATAACTTTCGTTCTATTTAAGGTAGAAACAAGATTCAAACGTCCTCTTAAGCAGAAAAAAACGGAGCAGTTTTTCAAATTATAAAAAAAAATTGCAAAATTTGAGGATTTTTGTGTCCCGGACCCCCTTAACACATGTTAAAAAAGTCGGATATTGTAATCAGCGTCTTCGTTTATTGTTATCACTTTTTCATAAACTTTCAATTATTTCCCCGTTTTCGTTCCTCAGTTAACAGAAATACATAGGCAAACCCTGACGAGACTCACTTTCTGTGTAGCATTTTGCGGTTTTCAATAGCAGTTCAAAATTTTTCTAGGAATGAAGCTACAGAAAGTTCGCCCCCAGTGTCCACAGACTTCCCCTAAGAAACCTTTCTTTTGCACCTAAAAAAATTCAGTCGCTGGACATGTTGCTAGCATTGATGTAGGACCTCCATTGTTGCCATTACTATGTAAACTATTAAAGAATTGTGTCTATTAAAGTAGTACTATTAAAGAATACTATAACTATTAAAGAATAGGTGAAGTAAAAGATGATCGTTTTCCCTGTTTTTCGTAAACCAGTTTCAAAGCACATTCAGCTTTTCTATCTTTTCGAGCACAGGTTTGCTTGTTGGTTAAATTTTAATTTGACTTCGCTTTGTTTTCAATCTCGACACAATTCTTTAATAGTTTACATAGTAATGGCAACAATGGAGGTCCTACATCAATGCTAGCAACATGTCCAGCGACTGAATTTTTTTAGGTGCAAAAGAAAGGTTTCTTAGGGGGAGTCTGTGGACACTGGGGGCGAACTTTCTGTAGCTTCATTCCTAGAAAATTTTTGAACTGCTGCTGAAAACCACAAAATACTACACAGAAAGTGAGTCTCGTCAGGGTTTGCCCGTGTATTTCTGTTAATTGAGGAACAAAATCGGAGAAAAAAATTGAAAGTTTATGAAAAAGTGATAACAATAAACGAAGACACCGATTACAATATCCGACTTTTTTAACGTGTGTTAACATACAAGTGTTCCGGGACTTCGTGATTCTGATAACATTAAGCGAATGATAACATTAACCGCGATCACATTAAGCGGCGCCTACTGTACATATGTTCCGTAATGTCCGTAGTGGTTGTCTACCCTTTGCTGGTATGTATTACGTTTCGCTTCTAAAATAGAAGTGCAAAAGGAGATACCCTAATTAGTACTTACTCATTCAATTATCGTTTTAAAAAAAAATGGTTCGTTACGAAATGCGATATTCGTGCGGGCCAACCCTCTCTTTCTCAACCCTTCTCTGCCCTACCGGGTGGTCCCAAACAACGCCACCGAACCCGTCATTGACTCTAAATGCCCGACAGTCGGGGGGTTGAGCCTTTTCTCTCTTTCCGAGTGCTTTTTGTTTCGAGCTACCATTTGCGCCGGCTCATTGATTTTCCCCTCCGCTCGCATTCCGATGAATCACGCATACGGGGCTCTGCAGATGACCCGAAGGTTTTAGGAACAAAAATATTTTATTTTTAAGTTGAATATGAAACACAATCTTTGGGTAACACAGGGTTCGTACGCTCCTTCAAAACTCCTCCAATGCTCCTTCATTTAGGAAAATTTTTTGAAGGGCCCTTCAAACTCCTTCATTTTGGTTTGAACTCCTTCAAAACTCCTTCTTTCGTAGTTCAAGACTACATAATCGTCCTTTATGACAGTAACTTAAAACACTCAGATCGACAAAACTTCGTCACAGGGGCGAAGGTATAAGAGCAATTTTAATGTAGTAATTTGATACATTTTTTTTTTGTTTTTTTCATAACTATGTGATTTACAAATTTGTTATAGAAGTCATATAAGTTGAAAGTGAAAATATTATTAGGTGACTAAGACATTTCATAAGTGAATTAAATCATGCTTAAATGGTGCTTGGCTATTTTGTATTATGATTACTGCTTCTTAAGTATTATGATTATTGCTTTTAACTCCCACCATACTCTCAGTAGCAAAAGTCAGTTTCTTCAGTACTTAAGTATCAAAAATGCATTAGTAGATGTACTATATTAAGTGATTTTGCTAAAAAAGCAATTGTTTAGTAAATTGCAGTTTTGACATTGTAAAAAGGGTCATCCACAAGGGATGTCATGCCTTGAGGAGGAGATGGGCTCATGAAATTGTGACAAGGGGAAGAAAAGGTGGCAAAAAGTGACGTCACACAGTTATTATAACTATGTTTATGAAAAATAGGACAGGTGACAAGGGAAGGAGAAAGGTAGAGTGTGACGAAGGGGGAAGGGGTTCAAATTTGTTGAAAAAAAGTGACAAACTTTATATATATTAGGATAGCCCAAAAGTACTCCTTAAAAATCTCATTTCACTCCTTCAAAACTCCTCCAAAACTCCTTCATTTAATTTCTGAAATTGAGTACGAACCCTGTAACATTTCCCGAAAATGACAGATAAAAATTGCACGTATTGCATATTATCAACCATTAACCGAAAAGCCATACGTTTTCTTCTTTGCAGTGGATAGAAAACATTTTTAGCCTTAATTTAAATATCTGCATTATTGAATAGCAACTATGCCGAGAAATCTGCTTTTGTGATCTTTGTTTGCTCATGTTTTTCACCGAAACCATGTGTTTTATTAATTTTTTATTAAAATAATATTAAATTTTATAAGTTTTGAGTAGTTTTTATTAAATCCTCATGCTTTTATCAATGATTATGTGAAATTTTGAAGAGAATGAATAATTTATGTGTCCCAAACACAATGTGAAAGACAGAAAATCAAAATTTTTTGAAAGTTTGAGAGGCTGTAAAATCCACATACCAGTAAGGCAAATTAAGTCACCAAATTTTATCGAAATCAGAGAACATGGGTTAAATGGCTGGGTAATTTGACGTGGAATGACTTAAAGAGAAAACGCAAACTAAATTGCGAGTTATGACATTTGCGTAAAGTAAAAAAAAAAAAAAAAAATATATATATATATATATATATATATATATATATATATATATATATATATATATATATATATATATATATATATATATATATATATTTATATATTTTTATATATTTTTATATATATATATATATATATATATATATATATATATATATATATATATATATATATATATATATATATATATATATTTGTGAATTTGGAGCCTATGAGTTCTATTGTCCCATTTATTGATCACCTAACTCCCCAACTATCGCCTAACTATCCCAATTTGTTTCTGAAAATGTTCTGATATTGGTTAACAAAGCATTATTTTTGCTATTTAAAACAACTACTTAATAAGTATCAATGTATTTTTTATAATAGTTGACCTACAATTTGGAGTCAGCATAGTCTCAACTTAACTCTGTATATGCAAAACGTTCGTTTTAGTCTCAAGTGTATGCATCATACACTCCCCCCCCCCCATACAAGTCGACCTTGTGCTCACATTAAACTTGGAAAGTAGATCTTCCGTCAATTTAGATTGCCGACCGACGATTTAGGTAATGTCATTTAGGTAATGTCATTTACAATTTAGGTAATGTCATTTCCGAAATTCAAAAAATCTGAGAAATTGCCAAGATAAGGGGCTTACTATGTTGCTTGAGATCATAGATATACACAGGGTCTGTTCAATAAGTATCGTGACCGGATCTCTGTATCCTCAACGGAGCGGTAGGGAGCTCCGACAGATCGGCGAGGTCTTCCCCACCATTCAGGCGTACTGTAATCCAGTCGCCTGCGTTGAGACAGATTGTGTGTTCTTGTGACGCCTGACTTTTTAGGGTGTCATCGCGCCAGCATCGAACGCTGGGAAGTTTTGCTTTAAACTTGGGAAATGTGCGTAAGAGATCCTTGAGCTCATTGAACATGGCTTATGGGGACGAAGCCTTGAGCCGCACGAGAGTTTTTGAGGAAGGCCGAGAGCTCGTTGAAGGCGGTCACCGCGTAGGACAAAATGAAAAGAGTTTTGGACTGACAGGCGTTTAACTCATTGACTGCTAGGGACGAGATAACGCGTCCTCCAGAATTATGCTGTATGCGCTAGGGACGAGATAACTCGTCCTCCAGCCAACACGTTGCTATATTTTTTCAGCGGGTATTATGCCGCGTATAAACGAACATTTAGACAAGGCATAAAAAGTAGTCGAAAACTTTGTACTGCATAGTGAATAAAATATGACAACGTATATAAAATACAAATTGAGAATGAAAAAAGGTTAAAAAACCAGCAAACAGCTGTTTTTTCTTCCGCCAAAGTTATTCACGAATGTTCGTCTATTCATGATTTAGATTTTTGGGAGTCATATTACATATGGAAAAATGCTAATTTAATCGTCAATGATTTGTCTAGCACTCCCCCTTTTCCTAATGTTTGGAAGTCTGTTATTTGATTTATTTTTTGTCCGTGCCGATTTCTCCTGAGTGCAACTGTCCTCTGAGTTCTGACGTAACCTTGACGTCATCGTTTCCGGTACTGCTCTCATATCTTTTACAACTCGTCTCTCATTCCATTGTTCGCCTCGACTGTGTTTTAGTCGGGTGAACCTGTCTTCGTTTTTAATGCACTGATGATGGCACTTGTATTTTAGAGTGCCGAAACAGCTGTTTGCTGGATTTTTAACCTTTTTTCATTCTCAATTTGTACTTTATGTACGTTGTCATATTTTATTCATCATTTAGACAAGGTTCAAAAAGAGAACACAATATGGTGCCACTACTGCGTTTGCTGTGGAAACAATTTCTGATGCAGGCATGCGTGCGCGCGATCATACGAGATAGCGCGCAAGTTTCTTGTGCTGTAGTCTGTGAATAAATAAAAACGTAAAATGAGCAAACGTAAGTATATGTCGCTCGAAGATGCAGTGAAATATGTTACTTGATCGGATGATGAACTAGTTGGCGATGATGACAGGGACAGTTGCAACTTGAGCGACGGGAGATCGACAACGAAGAGACTCATTTCACCAACCCTGAGCGTGCTCTTGTAGACCTTCATTGTATGCTGTATTATTCATGAAAAAGTCCAATAAAACTGTTTTCCTTCAAATTGTTTCAAATAATTAGCTTAGCGCAGGGAGTCCATATATATAGGCTGTCGACGACGCAGTCAATGTGTTAACATCGCCCTTATTAGTGGGAGACCAGCCTTTCGGTCGGAACAGTCCACACCATTGTAACTAGAGACGTACCGAGTACTCGGTAACAACTCGGTCCTCGGCATACTCGGCCAATCTGCCGAGTATTCGGTACTCGGCCAAATTTTGATCAGATACTCGGCCAATACCGAGTAGTTGCAAAAAAATTGAATATTGTCCAAGGCAGGTATTAAAATTTATAAAAAAGTGCAAGCATATTTAATATTCTGCAATCATTTACAAGTCAATTTTAAATTTTGAGAATAATGAAGTTTTTAATGCTTTAATGGAATAAATCTTTATTTTAATGTCCCCAAAGTTAATAAAACTTATTTATTAAAAATTGTGCAAAAAAGGTTAGTATAACAAATACGGAATTTTTACATAAAAAATAGATTTTTGATACAAACAAAAATTAGTTATAAGAAATATAAAAATTCCTTTGCTTAAAAAAAGGGAAATAAAACAACGTTAAAAGCACAGTGCAGGAACACTGCAGACACGTGTTTTGGCGTTACAGGGAATTCCTTTTTCAATGCACAAAATGGGAGCTTGTAGATTTAAAGGCATCCGACAAATGTCGGATTTTTTTTGTCGAATGTCTTAACATTCTTTAGCTCACATTTTATGCACTGATAAAGACGTTCCTTGGTGCAGTGTTCCTGCACATTTGCTTTATTTGCTTTTAAAAATCATTTATGTTTGGCGGACTAGAACTAAAATAGATTGGTATAGTTTGTCTTAATTCCAACTTAATTAATCATACCTTTTATTTATTTATTTTTAATTTTAAATAGAATTTTTTTGTGAAATTTTTGACATAAACAAAATTTTTTAAATAGTGCAAAATTAAATTTCAGCAGGAGTTTAGTTTTAAAAAGTTTATACGGACAAAGAGGTCTATACTGCTATTCCAATAAGTTCAAAATTGATTACGTGTGTGTCAGTAGTTTTTCTTAAAACATAATTCGTACTTGTTAACTCGGCCAAGTAGTGAAATGCCGATCGGTAACTCGGCACTCGGCCGAGTAGTGAAAAACCGAGTACTCGGTACTCGGCCAAAGTGCTACTCGGTACGTCTCTAATTGTAACAAAGGATCTTGCAATGAGAAAAGTGTGCGCGTAGCTGGTGCCAAAAATCTTGAGAAAACGTTGAAGTTGAGTTGAACAACAAAAACTCTCGCAGGTGGAAATGTCGCCTCATCCCTCCTACAACCTAGACCTGGCTCCAACAGACTTTTTCTTGTGTCCGTTAAATGAAAATGGAGCTCAAAGGACATCAGTTTGACTCCAGCGATCCGGTTTAAGAGGTGACGACGAAGGTTCTCGACAGTATTCCGGAAACCGACTACCGGCGGGATTTTGTCGAGTGGCAGACGCTCCGAACTGAATGTATCGATGCCCGAGGAATGTATTTAGAATATTATTAAGTGACTAGCTGCGTGCCCGGCGTTGCACGGGCTACTTAAAAAATGAAAGAGATGTCCAGTTGATGTTTTTGTAGTACTCTGATATTAGTTTCTAACGCGTTAAGGAATAAATAAATGCACGTAATGCAAGGTTTGCAAAACACCAGTCAAACATATTTTTGGCAAAAACCTCATCAACATTAATAATAGTTATCAATTATACAAGTTATCAGTATTTTCAATCAGCACAAAAGATGAAAATATATGCATTATCAACTATATAATCTGTGCTCACGTTAAACTGAATTACATCTGATTGACTATATCGGAAATATTTATGCGCAAAAACAATCCCCTTAAAAAATTATTTTAATCGGTGCACTTTCATTGTTTACGCTTCTGCCGACGACATCACAAATGACGAAATTCCATTCACTGTTGCCATTCACAGAGCAAAATATTTAATTCGCATTTATACTCACGTGTTTTGGCAACGATATGGTTGATGGCAAGCGTAGAGCGCAATATTTAATTCGCTTCTTGATTATCATAACGTGGAAACGCGATAGAAAGATGCGCCAAAGTGCATCATTTGTGACGTATAAAGACTACGCCTTGTTTGAAAAATCGGACATTTTAAAAAATGAATTAAAAAATAACTATTAGGAAAATAAAATTATTATCTGGGTCCTTGCTTTTTTTTTTTTTCCTTATTCTATCAATTTCTGTGACTAAAAGTAGTACTCTTGTTTGAAGGAAACAACCCCATTATCAAAATCTTCCCACCAAGATTTATATAAGTGGGAAGTGTTTGCCAAGATTGTTTATATTACACGAAAACAGGAAAATTCACATTCTAAATCAGTACTATGCAAACTATTAGTAAATTGCATGTAAATCACTCGTTTACTTGACGACGTGAAATAAAACTTAAATGCTTCATTTATTGTATTTGTGATGATTCCCTTAAGTATTTTAGGTCGAATACTTCCGAAAGAAACATTACTTAATTATTTGACTTGAGAAAAGCCTCAAAAAATCACGCATGAAACAAAGACAATATGAAAGTTAAATTAGCAATCGACGGAAAGTGGAGATGAAGCACTGAATGATCATTTGAGTGGAGGAAAACCTTCGAAAAATAGGGATTTTATGTCGAAATCCAAGCGTCATAATGAATAGTTTTTAATGGATATCTCCGCTCATTATTATCGGAGGATTATGTTAAATAGCCAAACATGAAGACGGGAAGATGACGAATCCATCGATACCTGGTTTGATTGTCAGTTCGCTGTCGTTCGGGAGAAGAAGCTTGGACATAGATAGGTACATACGCTCAGTTTTTAATTATATAAGAGATTGGAAGGATACCTGCAATGGATTTTGATTTTTGCAATCAGTCCCCATACTTATTGAACAGACCCTTTATTTCACAAAGATACTGAAACGTTTTGAGCGATTCCTATAGTTCAATCATGATGAAGAAAACTGTAATTGAATTTGTCAGTAAATGAATCCTAGCTTTTTTGAGCAATCACGATTTCTTATTGTTCTCACTTGACTGTTTTTGGCGTGCTATGATTTTATTTTCCCCCGCCTCCCTCTGCCAGCACCACCGTCGACCGGCGTCACGATGCTGCTCCTCTAGTGAAAACCGTCTCCAGGTTGCATTCATATGCTACACGCATACATACACACACGCATGCCTACACACACACACATGCACACTTGCATGCCTACACACGTATACACACACATATCCACACACTCATGCCTGCACACAGACACAAACACACGCCTACACACATACACACACACTCACACACATACCCACACACACACTCACACACATACCCACACACACATGCCTACACACATACACATACCCCTACACACACACTCACAAACATACCCACACACACATGCCTACACACATACACATACCCCCTACACAAACACACATACCCCCCACACACGCCTACATACACACACACACTCGTGATTGCAAAAAACATAATTTGAATTCAAGATGTCAAAATTCAAATTAATTATTATTATTATTTTTAAACTCTCCATATTGTTTCAATGTATGCACTCGGAATGACATGCCACTGAAGATAGGAAAAAAAAACTCCTTGCCGAAAGCGATCCTTCCGCAGTTCGATGCGTTTCATTTTTAATAATGTCTTTTCCAGAGAGAGCTTCCTTGCAGTTGCTGAGCGTGGGGAGGGGGGGGGGGGTTACCGATCCATCCATCCTAATTACGGAGCTGCTCTTATCGCTGGCGCGGAACGGTGTCATTATCTGGGCGGGATGCCTCACAAGGAGTTTGGCGGCTCACTCCGATACTCTTGGTTCCAAGGCATAACCTCGGGTTCGTTTACAAACAACCTTCGGCCGATATATATATATATATAAATGAATGTTTGTCTGTATGTCATCCATGAACTCAAAAACTACCCGGCAGATTTGACTGAATTTTTGGTACTGGGAATGTTTATAGACCGGTTGGAAAAAAATCCGATCGATCGTTCCTTTTTTATTCCAATTTAAGTCACAATCCATTGGATAAATACGAATAAAATGATCGGCTGCAGAAATGAATTCGCGTGAAAGATCTCATTGATAAGAAGCCATTTTTCTTAAGTTTGGACAAATAAATTCTTTCTTTATTGTTTTCATGCAACGGGGGATTTAAAACTTTTTCTATTTGATATTTTTAGCGATGGATTGATCTCGCAAACTGCGTGAGTACAAAATTTGAGTAGAGTCACGGCTTCACTTGATTATTATGAAAATTGCTATATATATGTATTTTTCCTCGGAGAAGGTGCATAATATGCTCATCGAAGCCACTCGCCACTAGGTGGCACTGCAGAGTAGCCACTTCTGCCCCGTTCAACCGATTGTCATGAAAATCAGTATAATGATGTTTTTTTTTGTTGGCGTAGCAACGCGCGTCGAGTACAGCTAGTATATATATATATATATATATATATATATATATATATATATATATATATATATATATATATATATATATATATACTGTCAGCCCTGCTCAGTGGCGCACTCATGATTTTTTCCTGGAAGGGGCTAGAATTGTTTTGAGGAACGCGATTTTGTGAATGTTATTACATCCCTTTAGCATCATTGACAGCAGCAAAAGTTCTCAATACCAAACTAGTCTACACGCATCGCGTTCTTAGTGCATCAGATAACCGCTCAGCATCTTTCTCTTTTTTTTTTACTTCCTTTTCCAAAAAAGGAAGTATTGTATTCGCGAAAAAATTTTCACTCAAAATTCCGCCTTCATTTCCATTTTGCTCACCCCCGAATGAATGTTGAGTTTTTTTTTCGACCCTACCACACGTGAATATATGCCTATAGGAACCTACAGACACCCGAAATATCCATTTTGACGACCCCCGAGTTAATTACAACGAGTTTTCTCGTGACGTCCGTATGTACGTGTGTATGTGCGTATGTATCTCGCATAACTCAAAAACGGTATGTCCTAAAAAGTTGAAATTTGGCACGTAGACTCCTAGTGGAGTCTAGTTGTGCACCTTCCTTTTTGGTTGCATTCGGATGTTCCTAAGGGGGTCTTTTGCCCCTTTTTGGGGGGAAATCGTTGTTAATTTCGATGTAAACTCAAGTGATGTTATCATTTGTCGGACACTTGGCGATAGATCGCCAGTCTTTTGGTCGCCAAGTTTTGTCGCCAACTTGGCGACAAATTTGGCGATTTTTTAAAAAAATTTGGTTTCATTTTGGCTACTGTTGGTGATATTTAGAGAGTAAACAATTGAATCACATTAAAATTGCCAAAAATGTGGAAATGACATTAAATGGGAGTAAAAGGAAGTCATGTGATGCACACATCAGCTCGTTTTTTTTTTTTTTTTTTTCATTCTGATTATTGGAAGTTGATGAAATAGAATGACGCCTTAGTAAGCTGTTTCATCCTAAAATTGAAGATGGGAAGCAAAAGAAAGTTTTCCTGCCAAAAAAAGAAAAGGTTAAGATTCTCGATATACTTGGACAACTACAAAACGTCGACGGTAGCACGAAAATAAGTATGAGTGAATCTTTCATAAGTACAATTAAAAATCAAAACAACGGAACTTAGAACTTAGACTACAGAACTTAGTTTCAATATGGCAAGCCCTAGGATCTCTTCTTTCCCTAACATTACCGCAGATAGTCTGAAACTGCGTTTTTAGAATTACAATTTTTAAATCAAAGGAAATCCCTCTTTCACACAACGTTAAACTATCTACAATTGCGCTTTTAAAGTTTCAATGTTGAAAAATTACCGGGAAGGGCACACCAAACCTTGTATCCCCCAAACATCACCAGAGATCGTCTAAAACTGGTTTTAAAACTACAATTTCGAAAATTTTCCGGAGGAGAAACCTTCGAACCCCCTATCTAAGTGATAATAAAATAAGATTCATATTGTATAGATTCATATTGTATGCATCTAGTAATGACTCTATCCCAAGCCAGAAAGTTGAATCCACTCTTCCTGTTATTGTTCATACGTTTGAAAAAAAAAAAAAAAAAATAAGGTGTAGCAAAATTCAGGGGTACCCAAAAGTTGTTTACTCAAGGTGCACGTTGTAAAATTTGGAAAGGCAAGGCAGGTCAACAATCCAACAATATTTCAGTTAAAATGCTATTTGTTAGCGTTACCCCCCCCCCCCCCCCATGAATTTGACTGGAAATTAAACCCGATTCGAAAGCGAGGAAAAAAAAAAATTTTTTTTTTTTTGGGGGGGGGGGGGGGGGAATTTGCGCCATTGAGCTTCGGGGGGATGGGCACCCCTGATAAGTTGTGTCATCTTAGTCTACAATTTTTTTCCCTCTTATATTTTTGACAACTTTATTTATTTTTCTCTAGTTCCAGTATTTTCTTCTCTAAAATTTGTTTTTCTGGAGTATCAATCGTAATGATGCTTTTCCCTTTTGTCACCGTCTCTTCACTGGTCTAACCTTTTCTCTCTTCGGCCATTGGTTAATGTGGTGGCTGGGCATTGACCACAGAATTCGGTGTTCTGTCGAAGCCCTGATTATTGAACAGAACTACATCCTCACTATAGGTAACTATAGGGACTATAAGAACTATAGGGTTCAAACCCCCTCCGAAATTTTTCATCCAAAGAAATACTTTCCATTATTTATTTATTCTTTGGTGATAAAAATATAATATTGTTGTTATTGGTATTATTTCAATTTTATTTGGGAAATGAAATTAGTATGACTGAAAAATCGTACAGACTCATTGTGTGTTTATGATTAGTTATTGAGAAATTAATTTATGATGTAACAATATGGCGTTTTGTAAGAACAGCCCCTCCTTCCATTTAGATAATCTATTGTAAAAATGATCAATAGAATACATTTGAAACCAAATTTGATAGACCATAGAAATGTTTCAAAAGATATGTTTGGTAAAACCCCCTCCGAAACAAAAGTCTGGTTACGGCCCTGAAATCAGAGGGTTGGGCACAGGAGCAGTCCCATCCTGCTCCAACTACGACTGTCTGCCTATAATCGTCTTTCTCTTCTAATTCACTTTTAAGCGGCTTGTTTAAAGCCTATCCTAAATGTTCTGGATAATAATTAGTCATATACGTATGGAACAATAAACTTGTAGTGGTTAATTTTTATTTACAAAATAAAATGTTATAAATCGCTGTATGTGAGAGTCAAAAAATATCATTTGATGGCAAGCAGACACAGCATCTTCATATTCCAAAAACCGTCTAGCTTACTGCTGTAAATTCATGGGTACAGGGCAATCTATTGGTTAGGATTTAAAAAAATCTGGAAAAAAGTTTTGTCTCACCTGCTCGTAAAAAACAAGTTCGTAAAAATAACTAAAAATTCATTCATACATACTTGTTACTTCCTTTTGCAAAAAAAGAAGTGTTGTATTCGCAAAAAAACCAAAATCGACCTTCATTTAAATTTTACTCTCCCCTGAATGAATGTTGAGTTTTTTTTCCGACTCGATCACACGTGGACAAGTGCCTAAGAACGTATAGACACGCGAAATAACCATTTTGACGATTCCCGGGCTAATTACAACGAGTTTTCTCGTGACGTCTGTATGTACGTTTGTGCGTATGTACGTATGTATGTCGCATAACTCAAGAACTATACGTCCTAGAATGTTGAAATTTAATACGTAGACTCCTAGTGGGGTCTCGTTGTGCACCTCCCCTTTTGGTAGCATTCGGGTGTTTCTAAAGGGGTCTTTTGCCCCTTTATGGGGGGAAATCATTGTTAATTTCGATGTAAACTCAAGTGGTGTTATCATTTGGCGGACACTTGGCGATATATCGCCAGTCATTTGGTCGCCAAATTTTGTAGCCAACTTGGCGAGAAATTTGGCGTATTTTTTTTTTAAATCTGATTTTAATTTGACAACTGTTGGTGGTATTTCGAGAGAAAACTTTTGAATCACATTAAAATTGCCAGTAATGGGGAAATGACATTCAATTGGAGTGAATGGAAGCCATGTGATGCACACATTAACTCGTTTTCTATGCAGTGGAAAAGAAGTTGCTTAATTTGTTTGTAAAGACAAATTTTACTATATTTTTTTGTAAGTTGGTAAAAGGACAAATTTTGCCACAAAGACAAGTTTTTACCTACTAACTTGACACTTTTCGGTTCTAATGTTATCTAAATACAGAGAAGTAGTGTGAAAATGGTAAATAATAGGATAATGTTTCATTATGTATCAGAACCTAAATTTTCAAAATTTTTACCAACTTGTTTTTTCTTTTGAGCAATCAACGATTGCTTATTGTTCTCATTTGACTGTTTTTGACGTTCCTATCATTTTATTTTCTCACGGCCACCCTCTGCAGCATCACCGTCGACCGGGTCCTCACGATGCTGCTCCTATAGCGAAAGCCGTCGCCAGGTTGCATCCACGTCCTACACACACGCGCATACATACACAACTACACACACACACGAACACACACACACAAACACATACACACACAAACACATACACACACAAACACATACACACACACAAACACATACACACACACAAACACATACACACACACAAACATACACACAAACACATACCCGCACACGCAAACACATACGCTCACAAAAACATACACACACATAAACATATCAGACACAAACACACATGCCTACACACATACACATACCCCCTACACACAAACACACATACCCCCAACACACAAACACACACGCCTACATACACACACTCGTGATTGCGAAAAACATAATTTGAATTCTAGATGTCAAAATTCAAATTAATTTTTTCCCCCCACTACTAAGTTGATAGTTCAGCTTTTGTACAACATTTTCGGATTTAAAAAACTAGTTTATCCGAGTCCCTTTGATCCGGATCTCAGGATAATCCAGACTTAATTTGTAGACTCATAAATTTTTTAAAAAAATAATAGTCTTACAGAAAATATTTCAAACTATGATAGCAAAAGAACGTAGCTAGAAGTATGCGAAGCAGTACCTTTCTCTTTCGATCTCATCAACAATATGTTATATAAACAACTGTTTCAACAATGAAACTCGCGCCACGACATGATCATTTGATAATGTGTTTGGTCATGTTTGACCTGCAGGGAAAGGCTTTATCGTGACAAGGCTGAACTCGATCTGGTCACTTCACTGTTTTCACTTCAGGAGAATGAAGCGATAAAATGGTCAACAATGAACGCTACCTACTGGACTTAATGGTTCGTCGACTGGAGTGAGGGTCACCATTTCAAGTATCAAACTATCACCGAGCAGGCAATGGCATCGTTCAAATGGAGAAGCCATTTTAACCCGTCATACCATGACGGGCGATTTTCTAGTTAATGATAAACCTTACCTCAGTTTCAAACACAAGTTGTGTTCAGTGAACCTACTCTTAACAGGGTTGGCCGAATTGGACATAATTGGGTTGGATCCAATGGGTTTTTTTGAAGAAAGCCATTAAAAAAAAACCATTATTTAGCCCACTTTTGGGTTTTTTTTAAATTTTCTGAGAAGTTTTTAAAAAAATTAATTAATTTAAATACTTTCACAATTTAAACTTCTTTTTTATTTGTTCTTCACCACAGACAATGAACATAAAAAATGAATTTTGAACTTTAATAGTATTTCTTAACTCTTAACGGCATTAAAAAAATACTTCAAAGATTTTAAATAAATGCATTTAACTTTTTTCTTCAACTGGTCAATAAATAACTCAAATTATCTTGACCAAGTCCTGTCATGTCTGCTTTTCTCAATGTTTGTAGATTGTACAGAGGAAACTAATCTAGTTAAAAGGCTTTCGTGTGAATTATTTTCTGCTAACCAACACGTCACAAATCTCGAATAAACACAAGGTATATTTCTTAGAAATAAACATTTTTCAAATGGTCGACAGAAAACAGAACTGGTACAGTATTTTCATTATCTTACGAAAAAGTTTAATATTTTCTTACTCTGTACACAGAAATAGAAAAACAGGCGACATAAAATTCAAAGAAATGTCTTGATTAAGCTGGAATTCAGTAAAAAGGGATTTTAACTACTTGAGGTTCTACAGTAGTTTTGCATAACAAAATGAAATACAATAAGTAAAGTAAAATGCAAAAAAAAGAAAGAGAAAAATTTAGTAATTAAAAATAAATAGATTTTTTCACTTGAGAAGTAACTTTGCCTTAACTGTTGGTAATAATGAAAATTAAAAAATCTGAAACTTCACCATTCTTGGTTTTTTTCGTCTTTTATACTTTTCTTCAGAAAACGCTGAATTTTAACTACTTTTCCAGCTTATTTTACCCGAAGACAATTTTTGTACTTTGTCCATATACTTACGCTACAATGTGCTACAAGTACCCCACATTTTTCCCTAAAAAAAGACAAAAAAACTCACATTTCTTTTAAAAAAAACCAACTTTATTTCATTTTTTTTTGGGTTTTATTTAAAAAACCCAAAAAACCCTGGGTCCATGGGCTTTTTTTTTTTAAACACCCGGGTTTTTGCCAACCCTGACTCTTAATGAGGTGACAATTACGTATTTTTCAATGTCTTGTAAACAGTGTTACGGCATTTTTCTACGAAATATATAAGCGGTAAGTTTGCTTCTCAAAGAATTTGAATTACTTGTTACCTACATTACATTGCATTATGGGATCCCCCGCACCTATCTCTATTACTGGTCGGATGAGGCCCCAAAGACAACAACTCTGGTTTTTGCTCCAGGCGGGAGCCTAGCTACCCCGATCCAGCCCCCCTCCCCCCTCCCCCCCCCAGAGACATCGATCACTCTCTTTACAACACGGGCTATCCAGATTTTCGATTTTCCGGATTGCCTTAGACCGCAGTTAGTCCGGATAAAAAAAAAAGTCGCACCATACGTCCCTATTTTCCCTTTTTCCTGTTCTTAAAATCTGTCGGGGGAAGGTGAGTGCGCGCGTTGTGTGCGCATACGTGCATAAATTTGTGTGCGCGCGTCAGTGAGTGTGCGTGCGTGGTTCCCTCTTTTTCGGGAGCCCGAAGCCGACGCTTAATTTATGTGGGTCGGTCGCTGATTTTATGCCCGCTTTCCGTGTTCGGAAACCTGGCCGGAGTTTTTGCTTTTGTTGCTCGCCGTTACCATGGCGACGGGAAATAACTCAATTAACGCGGGGTCGAGATGGACGGCGAAATTGGCAACAGAAATTCGCAACCAACTCCTCCAACTTTTCAAACCCTTCGAGAGAACAGTTTTTGAATCGGGAAGTGTTTTTCGAGTTTTTTCCTTTTAGTATGGAGCATTTATATGAAACGAGCTGATGTGTGCATCACATGACTTCCTTTTACTCCAATTTAATGTCATTTCCCCATTGTTGGCAATTTTAATGTGATTCAATAGTTTACTCTCGAAATATCACCAACAGTGGCTAAATTGAAACCAAATTTAAAATTAAAAAAAAAAAAAACATCGCTAAATTTGTCGCCAAATTGGCGACCAAAAGACTGCCAATATATCGCCAAGTGTCCGCCAAATTATAACACCACTCGAGTTTACATCGGAATAAACAATGATTTGCCCCCAAAAAGGGGCAAAAGACCCACTTAGGAACATCCGAATGCAACCAAAAGGGCAGGTGTACAACGAGGCCCTACTAGGAGTCTACGTACCAAATTTCAACTTTCTAGGACATACCGTTTTTGAGTTATGCGATATACATACACACATACGCACATACATGCGTACATACGGACGTCGCGAGAAAACTCGTCGTAACTAACTCGGGGGTCGTCAAAATGGATATTTCGGGTCTCTGTACGTTCCTAGGCATATATCCACGTGTGGTCGGGATGAAAAAAAAACTCAACATTCATTCGGGGGTGAGCATAATGGAAATGAAGGCCGATTTTTGAGTGAAATTTTTTTCGCGAATACAATACTTCCTTTTTTCTAAAAGGAAGTAAAGGAAAATCATTTAATTTCGATGTAAACTCAAGTGGTGTTATAATTTGGCGGACACTTGGTGGTATATCGCCAGTCTTTTGGTCGAGCAACAATCGGTCAACTTGGGGACAAATTTGGCAATTTTTTTTTTTGAATCTCTGTTTAATTTGGCCACTGTTGGTGATATTTCGAGAATAAACAATTGATCCACATTAATTGCTCCACTGGCGGGAGAGACCCTAACAACGTTCTTTTAACTACTTTTATGGGGGATAGGCACATGGCATTTACTTCATTTTGACGGGAAAAAAAACAAAAAAAATTATTTTTTTTGTCACTTAATGCGTTTTTCAACTATCTGTGAATCCCACAATAAGTTAACTTCTATCCAAATTCTTTGAATAAATATTTCCTCCACATACGGAAACAGTGATTAAGATAGTTAATAAATTTCTCATAAATTGTTAACTAATCAAACAGAAAATCGATTAAATATTGAAAACGGAAAACAACTAAGCCCCGCTTAATCGGGTAACGGATAAACGAATGCCCCGCTTATACGAATAAAACCATCCGTAACCGAATATTTCCTTATTGGCGCTATGCTAAAGATCCTCGCTCAATCGAATCATTTCCCCCGCATAATCGAGAATATTTTTGCTGCAAAAAACATTGAATAAACTTTTTTAAAAAAATGACGTAAAAACATAAAATTGAAAGTTTTTGCTAGAGAGGATGAAGTACCGTCTAAGCATTAGACCTCAAAAATAAATTGCTCTCTATTTTGATGGTCGAAAAGTTGAAACTATAATCAAAGAAAAAGTGCTTGGGAAATATGTTCAGAGAAGAACACATATGTTTGGTTGAAGAACCAAGTTCAACCTATTTTGGTCATGTAAGTCCAGACTGGTGCGGGAAAAGACAGTGTCATGAGAACTAAGACAATTGAATTGTAACTGCATTGATGAGACAACTAATAAAGCTGTTGGATGTAATGGTACATCAACAAATAGTAGCGATTTGTTTGCTTCATTTAAAATGATTTGCCTCCTTAGACGGTCTCTGACAACCAACCTAACACAAATCTTCGGTTTCGGGTTGAAAAAGGAAGGTGAAAATTAGAGACGTACCGAGTAGCACTTTGGCCGAATAGCCGAATACCGAGTACTCAGCTTTTCACTACTCGGCCGAGTTACCGAGTACCAATTATGTGTTAAGAAGAACCACCGACACACATGTGATGAATTTTTAACTTATTGGAATAGTAGTATAGACTTCTTTGTCCATATAATAGTTTTTAAAACTAAATTCCTACTGAAATTTAACTACGCATTGTATGAACAATTTTGTTTGTGCCAAAAATTTTACAAAAAATTATTTTTAAAATTAGAAATAAATAAATAAAAGGCATGACTAATCAAGTTGGAATTAAAACAAATTACAGTGAAATCCCTCTAATGCGGACACTAACAGGACAAATTTTTTTTGTCCGCAATAGAGAGGTGTCCGCAGGACAGGGGTTTAATACTGTTATTTGCATTGGAACTGGGGAATTAAAAATTGTCCGCATAAGAGGGGTGTCCGTTAGGAGGGGTTTCACTGTATACCAGTCAATTATAGTTCCAGTCCGCCAAACATAAATAATTTTTAAAAGCAGATAAAATAAATGTGCAAGGAACACTGCAGATACGTGTTTCTGCCCCCCCCCCCCGTTACAAGGAACGTCTTTTTTAGTGCATAACATGTGAGCTAAAGAATGTAAAGACATTCGAAAAAAAAATTCGACTTTTGTCGGATGCCTTTAAACCCACGAGCTCCCATTTTGTGCATTGAAAAAGGAATTCCTTGTAACGCCAAAACACGTGTCTGCATTGTTCCTGCACTGTGCTTTTAACGTTGTTTTATTTCCTTTTATTTTTTAAACAAAGATATTTTTATATTTTTATAACTAATACATATTTTCTATACTTACCTTTTTTGCATAATTTTTTAATAAATAAGTTTTATTAACTTTGGGGACATTAAAATAAAAATTTATTCCATTGAAGCATTACAAACTTCATTATTCTCAAAATTTACATTTGACTTATAAATTTTAATTGTAAATGATTGCAGAATATAACGCTTGCTCTTTTTTTTATAAATTTTAGTATCTGTCTTGGACAATATTCATTTTTTTACAACTACTCGGCATTGGCCGAGTATCTGATCAGAATTTGGCCGAGCACCGAGTACTCGGCAAATTGGCCGAGTACCGAGTAGTTACCGAGTACTCGGTACGTCTCTAGTGAAAATATGTTGTGGCGCAGCTTACAACTATCGAGATAAATCATCAATTTGATAAATAAAAAGGAAATCAGAATTTATTTTTTGAATAACTTTTTCGAATTCAATTTTAGCACAATGAACTGCTGTACATGTAATTTACTTTATGTACATGTTAACGCATAAATTACTGCTGTACATTTTAAAACTCTATATCTAATGTGTGTCATGAACAAGACTATCAAAATTATTTAAAATTAAGATAGGTTTTGTTTGCATGGTTTCCAGAAATCTACCACTACAAAAAGTCGCCTGGGAGAATTTAAAACCATCAACGAAAGAAAATGAAAGTTATGTGTTTTCGAGAAAATAATTTGGCTCCATGAAACTTATATAGTTAAAGATATAAATGAGTTATTTTTTAACGTCAATGCCTTTCTAAACTTAATTACTTTATATTCATTTTCAAAAATGCCGAGAAACCTACATTTTAGGCCAAAAACTTGAAACATAAAGTTCATCAAGGGAGACCTTAATGTTTTTCAATTTCAAAAAGAAATGTATTTGGTAAGTGTGATCAGAGTGACACCTCTTTATAAACCGGAAACTTAGAATTTCTAAAACAAAAATAGACTCGTTTTTTACTGGACATAGTGGGAAAATATTCACTGTACTGTATGAACTGCGGAACTATTATGCAGACAAAGAAGTCAGTATTATTATACCCAAAGAAAATTGGATGCACTTCTTGAAAATACACCGAATGGACACAAGGTAAAATACGTAATTACATTTTCAAACAAAAATAAGTTCTCGTTGTTGCTGAACATGAAGGGAAAATATTCGAAAGAAGTCAATACTGTTATACCACCCAAAGAAAATTTGTAGAATTTGTAGAAAATACAATGACTTGACACAAGGAAAAACGGACCTAAACACATTCCAAAAAATCATCAAGAAAGCTTTGAAATATGCGTTCGGATTTGACGACGATTCGGAATTCCGACGTTCGGATTATCGAGGATTATCCAGGGGCCCGGACCCCTCCCATAGGGCTTGCTTTTTTCCCGATCGATTACGATTCTATGCATTTCGTATGTAAAATAATTCCAAAGAAAGGTAGCAATAATTTCAGTTATAATGAATGAAAAAGTTAACTCCTGTTGTTGAAATATTTAAAATATTGTACAGTTTTCTTACAAAGAATTCCCTACTAGAAGCAGAATGGTGATTATTATAAATGGATACATTGTAATAACCATGCTTTTAGTTTTGTAATTACAGATTAAAAGAACCTTCTATGAACTTTTATAACCATGTGCTGCTTCTACAGCGATGAATTTACTTAGCTAAATCCATTTCTTAACTATGAGAAAAGTAAGTGAGTCAATTATTTATTCAACATTCAGTAAGTTACCGCCCTATAGCCAGGGCTAAGGCAGAAATACATGAAATACACCGCCAGCTCAGTCAATTCCAGCCGAGGACTGCAGTTTCGAGGACTGCAGTACTCAGTCAATTCCTAAGCCGGGTTGATGAGTGATAATAAGCACGAAACTGCAGTCCTCGGCTGCAATGACTGATCTGGCGGTGTATTTCATGTAGAAATAATATGATCGTGTAATATATGAAATACACCGCCAGCGCAGTCAATTCCAGCCGAGGACTGCAGTTTCGTGCTGATTGGCACTCATCAGCCCGGCATAGGAAAGTGACTGAGCTGGAGGTGGAAAACCTCTTAAGGAAGCCAAGAGTGCCAAACAAACTGGTAGCTAATATAGAATTAGCACTAACCAGGCTGATGAGTGCTAATCAGCACGAACCTGCATTCCTCGGCTGGAATTGACTGAGCTGGCGGTGTATTTCATATATTTATTCAATAGTTTATATTTACTGTTTTTCGTTCTCGACTTCGAAAAAATCAAGGCGATATGCTTGACGGCGTATAGGGGTACGATATGAAAATGAGGCTTTCGACTGTGTACCCTCCCCTTGCAAAATTCACTGATCGACATTATAAAGGTGTCCCAAAATTAACGCAAGATTTGAATTTGTCGCCATTTTTGCAATAAATGGTTGGCATCTCTGAAAAAAAAAAAAAAATTGATAGCTGAGAGGTTAGGGTTTAAAAAAATGGAGCGTTATACGATACAATAACGCGCTTTCATTATTGAACAATTGTTTCAAAAATAATGAAAGTTGAGGCTGGTCAAGCAGTTACTGTTATTGGCGCTCGGTATCGCAATGCACGGGTGGTCGTGGGCTTGTTGACATAGACTTTGAATTCAAATAACCCCATAAGAAGAAATTTAAAAATGTTAAATCACACCATCTAAGGTGGCAATTCTGATCACCGAAATGACCAGGAAATGCCTCATGCAGTCATTGAAATGTTTCACTCCCTCTAGCTGTATGGTACAATAACACCCCATTTTTACTAACAATAAACTCTCAACTGTCAAATTGTTCTTTTTTCATGGCTGTCAACAATTTATGGAAAAAATGGTGGCAAATTCAAATCTTGCGTTAATTTTGGGACACCCTTTATATAACCACTAGTGTACTTTGGGGGCCCATTTAATCCCACTTAACAGCTTGTCTAATGCTGTTGAAATGTCGGAAGAGAAAAACATTCCCCATTTTTCCCCCTCGTACACTGCCAACCAAAAAGCATTCCAATGTTGCCGAAACGGAGAAGCGCACGCACACATAAAAAGAGAAAACAGAAAGACGATTTCCTCCTCTTTGCCGACAATCGCCAGACTTCATCTGGAGAAGGGTTGCGCCCTCATTAGTATTCGAGGCACCCCCCTTTCTGCCGGTGTGGTCCCCGTGGGGGGGGCGCCCTAATGAGGATTAAAGTGTGAAGGGACGTGGGAAGAGATCTCGCTTGACTTTTGAACCCCAGCTCGAGTTTCCTTTCACATCTCTCCCTTTTCCTTTCTACTGCACACTCACACACATGTGCATTTAGACACAACCCAACTTGTACGATTTAGCCGTACATTGTAAGATTTTCTGAGGTTTTGTACGATCTTATGGCAGATTTTCTTGCCAACCGGGGGGGGGGGATTTTGTATTGTATTTTTTATACTATTGAATGTTTAATGCGAGTTATTGTGTTTTTTTTTTCTGGAGTCAAACAGTCCAATAATTGTTCTGTGTAAAATTTTTACTACTTGTGTAAAATTAATTTGTAAATATTACTGTTTAATACATATTTGTGTTTGTACTCCATACTAAACCAATTAAAAAACACTGTGGACAGTGCCTTTGGCGCTCTTTAGTGTGAATTTAATACTAACTCGTGTTGAACTATTTTTCTTAATATTTTGTTATGACGTTTGTAGTTTATGTTTTATAATTTGTAAGTTTTTTAACTTTACTTTTTTAATTTTGCTTACTGTTATGTATGTGTATTTTGTTTGTTAATAAATTTTATCTTATCTTTTATCTTAAATTTGTACGAGAACTGCGCCCTTTTTTACTTTCTTTTACAAAAAGGAAGTATTGTATTCGCGAAAAAAATTTCACTCAAAAATCGACCTTCATTTCCATTTTTCTCAACCCCGAATGAATGTTGATTTTTTTTTTTTTTTTTCAACTCGACCACGCGTTGATAAGTGCCTAAGAACGTATAAAATTTTTAGGGGTAAATTTAGGGGGTTTAATTTTAGGGTTTATCAGGTAGAAATGTTTTTTTTTAACCTTTGGAAATGTAATTTTTCGATTGTTTCATTTATTCTTTTTACTTACATACATTTTTTGAGCCTTTGTAGCCCGTGGTTTTGATCAGAAATGACATAAAAATACTTTATATTATATTACTCACTCAGCAGTGAAAAATAACAATGGTCACGTGACCTTTTAATTCCATGTGTGACGTCACAGTCGAAGGATCACGTGACTTTCTGACGTCATTTAGGGGTTTTATGAGTTGAGTTTAGGGGGAAACATTTTTAGGAGTTGGCAACCCAGCATAGCTGCCAACTTGTACGATTTAGCCGTACATTGTAAGATTTTCGGACGTTTTGTACGATTGTACGGTCTTATGGCAGATTTGTACGAGAACTGCGCCCTTTTTTGCTTTCTTTTACAAAAAAGGAAGTGTTGTATTCACGAAAACATTTTCACTCAAAAATCGACCTTCATTTCCATTTTTCTCAACCCCGAATGAATATTGAATTTTTTTTTTTCGACTCGACCACGCGTGGATCAGTGCCTAAGAACGTATAAACACGCGAAATATCCATAATAACGATTCCTGAGTTAATTACAACGAATTTTCTCTTGACGTCTGTATGTACGTATGTATGTGCGTATGTGTGTATGTATGTCGCGTAACTCAAAAACGGTATGTCCTGGAAAGTTGAAATTTGGTACGTAAACTCCTAGTGGGGTCTAGTTATGCACCTTCTCTTTTGGTTGCATTTTGATGTTCCTATAAGGGGGTCTTTTGAGCCTTTTTGGGGGGAAATCATCGTTGATTTCGATGTTAACTCAAGTTGTGTTATAATTTGTCGGACACTTGGCGATATATCGCCAGTCTTTTGGTCGCCAAGTTTTGTCGCCAGCTTGGCGACAAATTTGGCGATTTTCTTTATTTAATTCCGTTTCATTTTGTCCACTGTTGGTGATATTTAGAGAGTAAACAATTGAAACACATTAAAACTGCCAATAATAGGGAAATGACATTAAATTGGAGAAAAAGGAAGTCATGTGATGCACACATCGGCTCGTTTTATCGGATAAACAGCATGGAGAACATTTTAAACTGTAGGAACATACAGAAAAACTATTGTTTCAAAGAAGTTGTGTTGATAGACAATTTTTGAAAGCTGCAAAGTCAGTAACTTTTAAAGGTTTAAGTTCAAAGAAATGAAAGTTTATTTATTTACTTATTTTTAAATTTATTTTATTTTATTTTTATTTTTTTTTGCTTATAAAAGCACAGATCAAGTAAAGGTAAGGATTTGAAAATGTTATAATACTTTATATTTTTGATACTTTTCTTTATAATGGTCAAAAAAGCGTAGAAATAGCCACCGCATGCATTGTAAGATTTTTGAAGTTGGCATGTTGGCAGCTATGGATATACAGTCGAACCTCCATATATCGAACTTCCACATATCAAAATTTTCTTTATATCGAAATCCCAGCAAATTTATATGTTCATTACATAGAAAAATTGTTTCTACATATCGAAATCAAAGCAAATTTCTATGTTCATTACATAGAAAAATTGTTTCTATATATCGAAATCAAAGCAAATTTCTATGTTCATTACATAGAAAAATTGTTTTTATAAATCGAAAAAATTTCTATATATCGAAATTTTTTCGAGACATTCGTAGATTTTTTTTCCCCCACTTTAGGCTGTTTGTCTCATGAAAAATGAAGGTTAGAGAGTTAGAGGAGAAAACTGCGTTCACTAATAAAGGTTACTCATAAGAAATCTGGGGTTGAAAGGTGTGTAGTTAAGGCGTTGTTCCGTTCTGAAGTTCTTAAATTCCCACAAGTTTATTTCAAAACTTAGCTGTAACCAGTAACATTGTAAAATCAGTTTCAAATTATCCCTTTTGTTTGTTGATTATTATTCTTAGTCTTCTTAGCTGCAGTAAAAATCATTCAAGTTAAGTAGATTGATTTTTTACTTTTCTCTCGATCACATTGTTAAAACGAAAATCCCCTCATGTTGCGATCATGTTGAATTGCCGAAGAATATGAAGATGTATGTTTGGCGTAAATATGTTGTTTCTGTTAATTTTTTAATCATCAACTTTCATTTAATCCAATACTCGTATAAATTATAAATTGGGTTTCATACACGAAAATTAGCTTTTATTTTAATCTTTTAGGATACTTTTATGATAAAATAAGATCGTTTCCATGTATCGAAATTTCTATGTATCGAATTTTTTTCCGGTAATTTATTACTTCGATATATGGAGGTCCGACTGTAGTACAGGGGCCGGCAACCGGCGGACGGCGGTCAAAAATTGGACCACCAAAGCTATTTTGAAAGTATAACATACACAAATAAATTTTTTAAGGATATTCTTTTGTAGATAACAGGGACGGATACAAGGGAGAAGCGTTGGGGGCGATCGCCTCTCTCTTGACGGACTCTCCACCGGTAATTTTTCGAAAATGAAGTTCAAAAAACGCAAATTTAGACGCGTTTCATTGATGTTGGGAGAAGGGAGGTTTGGGACCCTATCTCGAAACTGTTTCGGAATTAAAGCCTTTGTGATCAGTACTTTTAAATCAGTATACATAGTAAGAAGTAAATAATAAATATCAATCGCCCCTCCAGTGAAAAAATTTCAGGATCCGGTCCTTGGTAGATAACAATGCTTTTGGGTGCTTACTTTAAAATATTTTTCTGTGGATAATAATATATTCGGGCACCACCCTCACCATTATTTTAAATGTAAAACTACGGTTGAGGCAAACCTAACATGGCAGCATTGTGAAGGCTACGCAGACACTAACCAGTGGCGTAGCTAAGCTTTCTGCCGCCCGGGGCGGTTCCTCAATTTGCCGCCCTTTTGATGAGAAATAGTTAATACAAAAAGAGTAAAAAAGTGTTAAAGAGTAAAAAGTGTTTAAATAGGATTTAAATAAAGAAAAAAAATATTTTTTTCCTTCTTATTTCTTTTGCAGAAGAAAAAAAAGGAATTCAGAACTCCAACGAAAAATTACAAGAGTTAAGTCAAAATTCGGAAATTTAGGCAATTTTTTGTAACGGTTTATAGAAAGAGGCGTTTAAATCCCTCCTGATCTTTTTTTTTTCTCCTAATTTAAGTCAGTTTTATGCTTTCTTTGGTGACGTTAGGAGAATCGGGAGTTCGCAAGGAAATAATCCGAAATTGAAGGCTTAAAAAAGCAATTTTAGGCTATCCTCAGTCTGTAGTTTCAGAGGAAATACAAAAAATATAATGCTGAGATGTGCACAAGAACAACACACATTTTGTATTTGAATAATTTTATTCTTTTATTCGTACCGCAGCCTTAGAATTAAAATACCTTTTTTTTTTGACTCAAAAAAAAAAAAAAAAAAATCAAAAGCATGATTTATTTTTTGGGAAAGCGGGTTAAATTTTTTCAAATCAAAAGTGTGAAATTGCCGCCCCTCAAAAAGTGCCCCTCCGCCCCTCCCTAGCTACGCCACTGACACTATCACGCCGCTGCCAGTTTAGGTTTGTCACAACTTAAGTTTACTAAGTTCTAGTTTTCTAGTTCATCCTATTTTCTAAATTAATTGGCTGATTTGAGCCATTTACTCGGCTATCATGTACATGCGTTTGCGAAACTGATGAAGAACAAATATTGCACAAAACGGAAACACCCACTTTGCATAAATTAACTGCTCCTTGCGTGAACCCGACTTGCAAGCTCTCGATGCCGTAAATGTCATTTCTCCCATTGATTCTTGAATGTATTCTGCAGAAATCCGTTACAGTAAGTTCAAGGGAATTCGCTATAACGGGAACGTCATTGCGATGGAGTTCAATCAAAATGCCAATTAAATCGGGATGAAGCAACTATTTCGTTGTATTGACATTCGCTGTAATGAGGTAGTGATGAGCATAATCCAGAACTTTTGATAATCGAGATCTCGGGAATCGAGCACTTCTGATAATCGAGTGATAGCTAATCGAGATCTTCCCAAATCGAGAACTGGAGCGATTGATAATCGAGATCTTTTGATATCGAGAACTCGAAATGTGATAATCGAGGTCTCGAGTGATTGCTAATCGAGGTCTCGAAATGTGATATTCTAGAACTCGAAATGTGATATTCGAAATCTCGAGTGATTGCTAATCGATTGCTAATCGAGCTCTTTTGATATCCAGAACTCGAAGTGTGGTATTCGAGAACTCGAAATGTGATGTTCGAGAACTCGAGTGATTGCCAATCGAGCTCTTTTGATATCGAGAACTCGAAAGGTGATAATCGAGATCTCGAAATGTGATATTCGAAATTTTGAGTGATTGCTAATATGCTAATCAATTGCTAATCGAGCTCTTTTGATATCCAGAGCTCGAAGTGTGATAATCGAGAACTCGAAATGAGAAAATAGAGAACTCGAAATACGATAATCAAGAACTCGTTGTAATCGAGTTCTCGAGTGATTCGATTATGAGAACTCTATCATGCCCATCACTACAATGAGAGGCTTTGCTGTATTATCCAATTGAAAAAAAAAAAAAAAAATCAGTTTGTAAGCTTCCCTCGAGCCGAACAAAATCTGTTCGCCAAATTTATGTGACCTGCGAGTCGTAGATTGGCGACCCCTCTTTTTACAATAGCGTACCAATAGCGTGCGTTTGTTTCAAGAGGAGGTAGTCAATGTAGTCAATATCGTTTAAAGGGTCTAAGAACCCTTAACTTTCAAAATTTTCGACTTTCTGGAAAAAATATATGCTATGCATAATTTAATTCTGAACAATTTAATACCTTATTTATTAACATACGGAAAAAACTTTTCAAGTTATTGTAAAAATGCGTAAACTTTCCCCATAGAGATTTATGTTAACAGCAGCTGTTTAAGCCTCTTTTTCTCAGGGGCCGGTTTCTTCGGTTTTCTCATTTTGCGCGCATGATGTCTCAGAAAGTTTCTTATATATTTCTGTAAAAATTTTCATACTTGTTTGTCTGATTTATATTTATGACCTGAACCTAAATTTGTTTAATTTTGTTTTAATTATTTATTTATTTTTTGAAATTTTACAAGTCATAATCAAAAATTTCCAAAATTTTGGGCAAAAAAAAATATATTTTTTAATATTAAGTTTCATTTTTAGTTAAAATTTAGGTTCAGATCATAAATATATACCAGACAAACATGTATAAAAAGTTTTACGGAAATATATAAGCAACTTTCTGAGATATCATGCGCGCAAAACGAGAAAACCGAAGAAACCGATACCTGAGAAAAAGAGGCTTAAACAGCTGCTATTAACATAAATCTCTATGGGGAAAGTTTACGCATTTTTACGATAACTTGAAAAGTTTTTGGCGTATGGTAAAAAATAAGGTATCAAATTGTTCAGAATCAAGTTATGCATAACCTATATTTTTTTCCAGAAAGTCGAAAATTTTGAAGGTTAAGGGTCCTTAGACCCCCTTAAACCAGCGGTCTCTTTCCCCCGGGGTCAGCCCCTCCCCCCCGTTATTTCGGTAGCCGGTAGACGATGGAATTCGAAGACCACCCAGGGATGCGGAACACACCGAAGGCGGGGGAGGAGGAAGGCAAATCTGTTCTTTGCGCAAGAAAGTAGAAAGCTACTTTTTTCCTTCTTCTTTCTCTTACGTCTCGTTTTGTTTTTTTTTTATCAGGCATATTTCTCCGGAGGTATCATGGGATTATTCTATTGTCGGCGTTCGAAACTCGTTTCACTCCACCCCCTTCCCCGTCGTGGGCGGGACATTCTTTCGCGCGAATTCCAGCAGCAAAAAGTGTGCATAAATTCGGAGATCTCCCCCTTCTCCCCCCCCCCATCGAAACTCCTCCTGCAATAAACTATACTATGAAGCGGAGCCAATATAAATTACAGTAAACCCTCGTTAGTCCGGGCCCTGTTTAACCGGTCTTCGCTTAATCCGACAGCGGTTTAGACATGAGATACTGCATAAATAAAGGACGAGTTAGTGCAATAATGCAGTTTTGAGTAGCGATGTTCCGGATATCCGTATCCGTATCCGCGGATACCCGAGGGCAGACAATGATCTGTATCCGTATCCGTTACTTTTTTGACGGATTTTAAACGAATCTTTTCCATTCTAAAAATTCCTAAATATTTGAATAAAATACTCTTAAATTCCGTTTAATTTAGGTTTTATTTCCTATTTAAATTATAAGATATCATTTATGAAGCCAAATTGTACTCCCCCCCCCCGCCCCCGTCGCAAAAAGAAAGGGTTAAAAAGTTTTAAAAATGTGTATCTGTGTGTCAATTTGTGGCATCGTAGCTCCTAAACAGATGAACCGATTTTGACAGTTTTTTTTTTTTTTTTCGTTCTAAAGGTCGAAAGTGTTCTTAGTTTGGTCTCGTTATTGTACAACTTTAATCACCGGAGATATTAATTAAAAGCCGATTTAATGTTTTTCACAATTATGCTTGTAAAAACTGACCCGTACGTTAAAAGTATTGAAACTAATTGTAAGAATGAAGTTTTCTGCATTTGATACTTGTTTGGAACTTAAAAGTTATGTACAGTAGGAGCTTTAATCTTATAAAGTAAATTTTAAATGCAATTCTAAGTCTTTATACGCGTGATTAGTAGCTCATTCATAGTTGGAAAAAAAGGAGAAAATGCTCAATGATTTAAAACTTCTATCTGCTTTTGGTTCATATTTGTTAAAAATGTATGTTCTAACCCGTGAAATTCATCTTCATATGAGGTCTACCCTCTGGGACATGTTTTTTTTTTTTATTTTTAATTTAATATTGGTTTTTATTATTGATTGGGACATTCTTTGAAGAAACAGTGCCATTACCATGACGGGAATACCTTCCGTAACAAATTTTACTCTTGGGTAGTTGATTTAGGTAAAAAAAAATTGAGGTCCGTATCCGTATCCGCGGATCTTAACATTAATGATCCGGATCCGTATCCGCGGATCTACTTTTTTTAACGATTCGGCACATCACTAGTTTTGAAGCCGCATTTTGTATTTTTGTAATTTTCTCTATTAGATTTAATTCTCTTGGATTCAAAGTATAATATATGCCCTGTACAGTAGTTTTTGTTACGTACCTCGGCTAAACTTCTAGGTTATTTTGTTAAATTCGTACTTGCATTCATTCTGACAGCCCGAATAAGAGTTGCGGATTAATAAGGCCCCATGTATTTTGATTCGGCATCGGTTTGATTCGTACAGATATTCTCAATTTATGCGTATTTGCAATTTGGTTTTTGATCTATTCCCTTTTGATGTAAAACAGTGGATATAATACCTTTTGCAGAAAAAAAAACACAAGCATTTTCTTCAGAAAAAAACTTTAAAATTGAAAAAAAAAATGCAATATTTTTAATATATCTATATATATATATATATATATATATATATATATATATATATATATATATATATATATTATATATTATATATATATATATATTTCTACTTTATTCCTTCCTACTTACTTGATTCTTTTCATTGAACATTTCAATGAAAAGGATAAAATAAGTAGTACTTCAAAAAAAGGGGGGAGGGGCCTTCGATTCAAATAAAGGCGTTGTAGGTATTAATAGACCAATTTTTATCACAATTTGATCATTATTTAATCACAATTTGATAGTAATATCAATTATTTAATATTAATTCAGCAATTACAATTTGAGGTCGCGCTTGACTAATTTGTAAAAGACAAATAATGGCGAGAAATAAGGGTATACACCGCTTAGGTGGTAAAACCAATGTTTACGCATATTTTTTAACAGTAGATATAACCTACTTCGAGAAGAAAGAAAACCATGGATTGATAGAGCTTATACCAGATATTCCGGGAACGAAAAAAGACGTTTTTTTTTTCTCCAAAAGTGGATATAATCCGTTTTGAAAATAAACTCCTCAGTTGTGTATATGGGTATTTGCCGTGATATTGCCACCGACCAAAAAAGGTCAGTTTAAAATACCCATAACTCAAAAAAAAATAAACCGATTTTGTTAAAGAAAAAGGGGCTTTGAATCCAATTTACTGTAAATATACATTATTTTTACAACAATAGACCACATATTTCTGGAAACCATGCTCCCCAATTGCACCCCTGCGCATTTGTAATCGACGCCGCGTGAATTGTCGGCAGCTGTCTGTGCGGCTGCAGTTAGCCACTATCATTGAGAGCCTTCAGTTAATTCTCGCAAAATAGAACGTTGGGCATTTTGAAATAATCACAACGGAGAAAAAGCAAACACGTCGAATCCAGGCTCGCAAAAATACTGTTACAAATTCTGTAAATAGTAATTATTGTAGTAACGTAACCTGTAAATAGTTTCCCGTAATGAATATACAGCCCCTTTACATTTGGTTGAATTATATGGTCCCCCTATTTTTCATTGATAAGATTCGTGAATGAATAAAAAGAAGAAATAAAATAACGGTCTACGATTTTCGAGAATCTTGTGGAATATTTGAGAGTTCTCTTTCGGTGTGTATAAAAAGCGTTATGCATGATAAAGAGTTCAGTTTCGATTGAGAATTTGTACCGAGAGTGTATTAGCTCTGTTTATTGCGAGGCATTTCGCTGTGTTGTTTTTCGTATTTGGGAGTAAATACGTGTGTAAGCGTTGAGTTAACGGTTTTGTGTGATAGTTGCTTCATTGCTGATGATTCATTTAGCAGTTGTTGACGCTCTTCCCTGTACATAGTGTAAATAAATCTCCTGTATTTTTAATCAAGAACTGTGTCGTCCTTTCAAGAAAGTTGGAAGTCGCACCGGATCCGTTACAATACGTATTTCGACGTGGAAAATAACAGCTCTCACTTGGCTATAGAAATCAACGTAATGACTTCCATTATGCAAAACACGCGAGTCTTGCGAAGATCCGTACAACAAAAACCGGTCGTTCGGATTCAGAGAGAAAAGAAACAATTAACGCGTTTCTCATGAGTAATATTACATATTATTATACGTTCAGAACATCATTTTGAACAACATAAAAAAAAAAATGAACTGGGGGAAGGAAAAAGTTGAATTATTTTCCAAAATGCATTTCGGCTGGCTGAAGCTGCTGTGGTCATTTTGGGGGATGATATATTTTTTCGGGGAAATGGCGTTGAATATTGACCCCCCCCCCCCCGCTCCGATGAGCGAAGAGAGTTTTTAGGGAATCAGTCCACTGCACTGCCAATTATTTCTGCCTTCTTTGTGTGTGTGGGGGAGAATATCATACTATTCCATGAGGAGCAAGGGGAAATATTTTGCTCGTAACAAAGAATTTCTTCCAAAGAAAGAAAGTTGTTTTTGCCGTTTCGGTAAATTATACAATTGTCCGTTTTCCACGAGAGGGCACTTGACTCCTCCCTCGTCACGTGGTACCCGATGATTCGATTTCGCGGTTTTCCGCAGAAGGTATATTCGGATCATAGCATTTTGTTGTAAAAGCAGCGGTTTTTAAAATGTAAGAATAACTAAAATGACAACAGGCAAGTGAGGCGAGTGAAGGACACTGAGACTTTTTTGCACATTAAAATGCACGCCCAGGTTAAATCTGTCTGGTTGTCTTCTTTAGAAGCGCGTGGAGAGCGTACCAATCACCCCAGCGTAAAATGGAACTCTGCGTTTGAGGGGGCGTGGCGAAGTGCCTTCTCGTGAAAAACGGACAATACACCATAAAAACAAACATTAATTGGCGCTTATATGAAGCTAGTACTCCAATTTAATGTCATTTCCACATTATTGGCAATTTTAATGTGATTCTATAGCTTACTCTCTCAATATCACCAACAGTGGCCAAAGTGAAACCAAATTAAAGAAAAAAAACGCCAAATTCGTCACCAAGTTGGCGACAAAACTTGGCGACCAAAAGACTGACGATATATCGCCAAGTTTACATGGAAATTAACAATGATTTCCCCCCAAAAAGGGGCAAAAAAAATCCCTTAGGAACATCCGAATGCAACCAAAAGGGAAGGTGCACACTTAGACCCCACTAGGAGTCTACGTGCCAAATTTCAACTTTCTAGGACATACCGTTTTTGAGTGATGCGAGATACATACACACATACGCACATACGTACATACGGACGTCACGAGAAAATTCGTGGTAATTATCTCGGAGGTCGTCAAAATGGATATTTCGGGTGCCTGTACGTTCCTAGGCATATATCCACGTGTGGTTGGTCGAAAAAAAAAAACTCGACATTCATTCGGGGGTGAGCAAAATGGAAATGAAGGCCGAATTTTGAGTGAAACTTTTTTCGCGAATACAATACTTCCTTTTTTGTAAAAGGAAGTAATAAATATATGCGGGTGAAAATGACTTGCATATATTAATATTATATATCGTTGGAAAGGGTAGAATTTTCCGCGTTCTACGCTATTTGTTTCCATGCTCTAACTTAATTACGGCGGGAGTTATTCGCGTTTTTAACTCGAATTAATTTTAGACTTAGTTGAAATTTAGGCACTACTTTCTTCAATAAATCTATTAATAAAAAGTGAAAGAATTGTCAAACATTATTCTTTTTGACACTACTGGAAAGAGCAGCTTCTTTTACTCTGGATTTAACTTGACCTGTGGTCGAAAAACTAAGCTTCTATCTCCAAAGGAAAAAAAAGTTACAAGCCGTTTTAATCAAGTTTGAAAATTTTCATCTCCATTCAAATTATTGCTGTTTTATTTGGCGCTGCCACAGTTATTATTTTTTATATTTGTTTGTTTCTTTTTTCTTATTCACAAAGAAAAAAAAGTTACAAGCCTTTTTAAGTCAAGTTCAAAAAATCGCATTTCCATTCAAATTGTGAACCTTTTTTTTTTTTCGCATTTTAATTCCTTAAACTTATTTTATTTTGTGTTCCATGGTTACGCTTTTTAAATCCATCTTTCTCGATTTAAGTTCTTTAAACTATTTTAATATCTGTCGGCATTGTTTTGAAGGAAAATTTTGCCTGATGTTTTTTTTATTATTTATTTATTTATTTAAGCCTGATTGTTGAATATACGTCACGTGACACAATTTTCATTTTCAAGGTGGACCTGGCAAGGCCGGGCAACGCTACTAGTCAAAACTAAAAGAAAAAAAAAAGAAACTCGGGTGAAAGTTATAGCCACGAGCAATAAAAAAGTCAACTTTTTTCCCCATAAGAATAGTGTACACATAGATATCCCGATATCAATAAGTAAAGACATGAGTATCGTTGATGAAAGTGAAGAAAAAGTTCCAGCCGCTACCCTCATACAACAAGAAATTCGTTTTTTCTTTTTTTTTTGAGCAATCACGATTGCTTATTGCTTTCATTTGACTGCTTTGATGTGCTATCATTTTATTTTCCCGCCAGCACCCTCCGCAGCATCACCGTCGACCGGCTCCTCACGATGCTGCTCCTCTAGCGAAAGCCATCTCCAGGTTGCATCCATATGCTACACACACACGCATACATACACAACTACACGCACACACATACACCTACACACACATACACATATGCATACATACAGACACCTACACATATACAACTACACACATACACACACCTACACATACACACACACAAACACATACACACACATTCATGCCTGCACACAGACACAAACACACATGCCTACACACAGATACACATACCCCCTACAAACAAACACACATACTCCTCCCCCCACACACACACACAAACACACACGCCTACACACACATCACTCGTGATTGCGAAAAACATAATTTGAATTCAAGATGTCAAAATTCAAATTAATTTTTCTTGTTTGTCACCTAAAAGTTACGTATTCTTTGAATACACTCTTACACTGTTAAAAATTTCACTGAAAAAATGGTTAAATAACAGTTTATTTTATTGTCATTTTACCGTATTCAGCCTCAACAGTCAAATAACCGTAAAAAAGATGAGTTTCAAACCATTAATCGAAAGAAAAACAGTATTTTCACCGTATTTTGCAAAAGTGGTTATTTCACCGTAAAGTTGAGCCAATCGGATCGACTGACAGCCAATAGGAATTCAGCGCGCGCAACGCCATCTTCCGGAAATGGAAAAGCGAGGGTGATGATAGCAAGCATGGCGGCCTGTATTAGAAAGGTAAATACATTTTTCATTTATTAGATTTTTAGTTAGTTATTTGTTGTGTACTTAATGTTATCCCTACTAACACTTATTTTAAGAGCTAAAACGCACTTATAACATATAAATGAGTGCCACTGCACCTATTCTTTTCTTACTTTAGATTATACATATACGTAAGCAATGTTCAATATAAAATGCATTTACAGTCGTAAATTTGAAACTTTGACTCTTCCCTCTCTATTTCCATGAGTTTATTATCCCTTCCAGGGAAAATACTGTTAAAGTTGGAAAAAACAATTATTTTTTAGGAATTGTACCATATTTTGCGAAATATGGAGTATTTGGCCGAGAATTACAATCGTATACGGTTGAAAATTGTCTTCCATATTGCATGTAGTATGATATGTGTCGAATTTGGTTAGTTTATCTGCAATTCTGCACAAATTTAAATTCCTTTATTTATTTGAAAATCTACTGCTTCAGATGTATGATTTTACAGCGTACAATCATGGTAATGTTATGTAAATAAATCTTGCAGGAAACCAAATGTTTCTGCACCATGACTATTATTAAACTTTGATCACTGTGATTAATTAAATTAGATTGCTTTTTAGCAGTATTTATTATATTGTAAATCAACTTTTAGATATTTGAAGTATGAAAAATCAGTAATAAGCTGACTTTTCATATTTATGACCACTTAATATCATGTCTTATTTTTTACTTTTGCTGTTTTATGTGTAAATGAGTAAGTAAGAGTAAGGTTAATGTAATGTGTCGTAAGATTTAAGAAATAATTTATTAGGTAACGGATAAACTAAAACCCCCACTTATACGAATTTAAAAAATCCTCCCGGAACCAAATACTTCCACTTAGACGCAAGTGTTCAAGTTCCCAGCTTAATCGAATAATATTGTTTAGCTTTCCCAATATTTTTGCAGAGAAAATTTTCGAATAAATTAAGTAAGAACTAGGAAAGTCAGACGAAACAACGTAAGTAGAAGCACAAATTTGTAAATTACAGCATGTAATAACATAATTTTGCTGTAATTTACAAATTTGTGCTTCTACTTACGTTGTTTCGTCTGACTTTACTATTCAGCACAAAGGTATTTATTTATCTTAAGAACTAGGGTTTAAGCCGAGTTCAAAACTTTTTTTAGCAAAAAAGCTAAAATGTGAAAAAAAAAGCTTTAGCGAAATGCTAAAACGCCCAAAGTTAATGAATATCTTTAGAGACGTACCGAGTAGCACTTTGGCCGAGTACCGAGTACTCAGCCTTTCTCTACTCGGCCGAGTTACCAAGTTCCAATTATGTTTTAAGAAGAACCAGCGGCACACATGTGATGAATTTTGAACTTATTGGAATAGTAGTGTAGACCTCCTTGTTCATATAATAGTTTTTAAAACTAAATTCCTGCTGAATGTTAATTACGTATTATTTGTAAAAAAAATTTATGTCAAAAATTTAAAAAAAAAATATTTTTAAAAATAAAAATAAATAAATAAAAGGTATGATTAATCAAGTTGGAATTAAAACAAATTATACCAATCTATTATAGTTCTAGTCCGCCAAACATAAATAATTTTTAAAAGCAAATAAAACAAATGTGCAGGAATACTGCAGACACGTGTTTCTGCATTACAAGGAACGTCTTTTTCAGCGCATAAAATGTGAGCTAAAGAATGTGAAGACATTCGACAGAAGAATCCGACTTTTGGCGGATGCCTTTAAATCCACGAGCTCACATTTTGTGCATTGAAAAAGGAATTCCTTGTAATGCCAAAACACGTGTCTGCACTGTGCTTTTAACATTGT